>NC_133359.1:7123914-7423914 GCF_030506205.2 Paramisgurnus dabryanus
ACATAGATATAGGTAATTGAAAGTGCTTGAATCTATTTTATGCAAGACGTTTTCTGAAAAAAAAATCTATATTATTCCCTGTGTAGTGTAGGATAATATCACAAAATTCTACACTTTTTAAGCACATGTGCTAAACTGTTTGCTTTAAATGTTTATATCTTCTGTATTTGAATGTTGATTCATACCAAAATGCTTTTTTGCATAGTTGTGTTTGACACATGAAAACGTCTCTGGTTACATATGTAACTGTTGTTCCCTGAGAAGGGAACGAGACGCTGCGTCTCCCTTGCCATACTTCCTGTGTCCCTATAACGCCGTCTTTGGAAATATTTCAGATAGCGATATACTTCCTGGCTCCTTCGTCACCCTGTCTTTGTCGTGTCATCCTCACCATTGGTTGATTTTGATATACACATTCAGACGCACTTACCACTGGAGGCGTCCCCAAAGTGTCACCGCAGTGACGCAGCACGAGTTCCCTCAAAAGGGAGCTGTCAAAATGTATCTTAAAAAGTAATATAATGTAACCTTGCTGTCACTTGAAATGTGTCTCCACATTTAGTCCTTGAATTTGAGGATATTGGAAAGTCCTTGAAAGGTCTTGAATTTGAAGTTAACTAAGCTGTGGGAACCCTGTAGTAGTGTCCTATGTTTTGTACATAACTCCCATATGATTATCATGCAATTTACTTGTATTATAGATATGTGTGCAATGGTTTAAACTACTTACGGTTAATAAGTGACTCGTCAAATTAGATGTATTGCCTTGAGCATAAGGCACTCGCGCCAAGCAAATTTCACAGTTTTGTCCACGTTTTCTTAAGCATCGCTCTGCAGTAGATTTAAATGAAGCTGGTGGTGCCTATATTAGCGGCTTTTTGCCTTTGCATGCCGCGCTAAATGGTCCGCAACACACACACACACACCCAAACACGTTCCATTAAATTGTAACATTCAGTTTTTCTCTGTTTTCACAACATGATATGAATATAAAACTCCCTTTTCTTGTTTTACACTGTGTAAAGGGTTCCCACGGGTCATGGAATTCCAGGAATATCCTGAAATTTTAAAAGGTCTTTTCCAGACATTGAATATCAGAGAATTTTGTTTGTTGCTTTAAATTTTTGTTTCCATTTGTTTCCATTAATTTGCTTGTTAACTTGTGAAAGGAATATCATTTCAGGGTCCAAGCCTCTATTGGTTACAATTTAAACAGCTGTTTATTTGCACTGTTTCTTCATTATTTATGCATAAAAGCTACATTTTTGTATAAACGTACAGTGTACACTACATTATCTGGCTCACGGCATTCTGGACATAGGTTATGGAAATTCTGATTTTTAGTCAGGGAAAAGTCTGGGTATTTTGACGTTTGAGTTGGAGTGGGAACCCTGCATGTATTGTTGATTAAGCTTATGATCACCATTAAACCTTGTTAATGTGAATGATATGGTCTGTATGAATGACACTTGCTCTAATTTTGAATTATCCACAGATCATTCTCTTTACTGCTTCCAAGAAGGTGTATGCTGACAAGTTGCTGAACATCCTGGATCCTAAAAAACAGTTGGTTAGGTCAGTTGCTTTAAATGATGGGTCTCTGGTCAGGGTTTAAATTGGGCACATAGGCTGAAGGTCTCCCTCTGCTGAACGCCAGTGTGCCCGCTGGTACTGGTGCGTGTGCACTGACAGGAAGTGAATAACGTGTTTTTGTTGATTCCTATGGAAGGTAGCCTTCACGCTCATGTTGCGTGATTTGGATAATTAAAAAATACATTATTTTAGTCAACTTTATTAGATGTATATTAGATGCCCTTTTTAAGATATTTTGGGTCAACCTCTGACACTGCTTCAAAGTTGAAACCTATCGAATTTAATTAGAGGTCCAGCATGTCACCCCCCCAACATTACAAATCCTACTGTAACCACTGTCTGTGGTGGTATTACCGGGGTCCTACTGGATTTTATTACTTTAACCTGTGTGAGGAGCCCGTTTAATTTTTTTAAAGAAGTCTTTAACAAGTTGATCCAAATGTAGTCTTACAGTTTTTCGAGAAATTGATTCTCTGACAACTTTAGTTTTATTGTCATGCCGTTTAAAAGAAAGAAAATGAATGGTGATCTTCCAAAAACTCTTTGAATTCAAAATATTTTTTTGGAAAAGTAAAGGCATCATATAATAGGCTAATAAAAAAAATGTAACTTAATTAAGATTAATGTTCTCAGAACTTCTAAACTATTCAGTAAATTTAAATGCATGTTGACAATGTATACCAAAAACGATTATTTTAATGTCTTGTGTGTAATGTATGTAAATCAAGTCTTAATTGATACACTGGTACTTCTCTCTATCCATTAACGGGTCCTTCTTGGGTTGAAAAAGGTTAAGACATCTGCTTTAAAGTAAAACCTTTATAAAGTTTGAAGTTGAGAGACACAGCAGCTTACCCGCGGGTGGGCATGGTTTCAGTGCCGACAGCGGGCACGCTTCACCAGCTTAAGAGCAAAGAATGCTGCATTTATTTCCAAGATTTCGATAACAACTTTTATTTACTTGATGTTTTTCCCCAACATTCAGATTTGGTTGGGTGGTTAATAAAACATTTTCCTTTGGTGTGACAAACTCCGAACACATTTAATATCTGACTTTACACAGACTTCAAGTTGTCATTGATGCTCAGTTGTACTGTAGCAAGTGTAACATTTCACTGGTTGAATAATTTAAAATGTTTTCTTGCCCAGTTTTATGTAGGTGTGATTTGAATAAATAAATGTCTAAAGAATTTTTCTCTTATTTTAGGCATAGATTGTTTCGTGAACACTGCGTATGCGTTCAAGGCAACTACATTAAAGACCTTAACATCCTCGGCAGAGATCTCTCCAAGACGGTGATCATTGACAACTCACCTCAGGCTTTTGCCTATCAGGTTTGTGAATCCTGCTCGAGTTCTTGGACTCAACTGTTAGATCATAGTGCTAGCTTTTTAGAGAAAAATAGTGATAGTTGCATAACAATAAATGTGGTTACTGACACTAATGATCATTTGTTGATGTGGTGAGTTATTAGTATGTAAAGCTCTGGATGTGCTTACTCCGTTATTGCAGCTTTCCAATGGGATCCCCATTGAGAGTTGGTTTGTGGACAAGAATGACAATGAGCTCCTTAAACTGGTGCCGTTTTTGGAGAAGCTGGTAGAACTGGTATGTGTGTCTTGGGTCTTTTGTGCCTTTTTACTTTTCAAAAAGTAGACGAAAGAGTGTGATGTTTTCCAATATTTCGGCAATTTGGTTCTGGTAAAAAGTTATACACCTCACCTAAAAAAAACATTTGAATAGTTACAGGTTAATTTGAATGTCAATGACACTGATATAATGTGCATCTGCAAATACAATATTATTGGATTCTAGATCTAGTTTTGGTTCATGTTCCCTTTGTGGTTTTCATTACAGAATGAGGATGTCCGTCCACACATAAGAGAGAGGTTTCGCCTGCATGACCTTTTACCTCCGGATTGAACGGTTATCAGTCGAAACGATTGTTTCTTGCCAACCTGACTGTTTTTAAGCAGTAGGGGATTTTCACAATGGGGAAGGGAGAATTTGCCACAAACTCTTTGCCATAAGGATTTCAACTACAGACTCGCCTACATTGGCGTTTCTTTTATGTAGGGTGGGAGGGGGCGGGACTCACGAACAGATGTTTTAAAACAAATGACTTGATGTATGCATACGTTTTCTATACACTTTCATTTACGGAACTTCATTTTTGATTGGTCATCCGTGCTCGGAGTGGAGTTTATGCCTGAATTGGACTTTAATGTAAAGCACTGCGCAGAAGTGGACATGCGTCACTCATTTTGGTGCTCAAAGGGACCCTCTGCCCTCCCAGGCCACTGGCTTACTTCAACAGGAATGACCAGTTGAATTTAAATATATAAAACATGAATATATACATTCAACTATGTGTGTATATGTATATATAACATTTGTACATATATATTTTTTCCTGTCAAGTTTGTAAAACATGACTTGCCGTTTGGTTTTAATTCATTATGCATTCCTGTTTAGTTAAAGGTTTTTCATAGACAAGCTGGCTTTTTATTAATTTTTTTACTCTAGGTTTTATGTATATTTAATGGCCTATACGTTTCGCTTTCTTTCAAACATTCGTAATCCGGTAAAGTGCTTATCCAGTCACATCACATGTACCGCATATGGAAAACAATAATGAAATGCTGTTTTGTAAAACTGAAATCTTGATTTTTTTTCTCCGTCTCTAGTTGTGGCTTTCAGTTACTGACAGTTTAATATCATTTACCCATGTCGGACATAATTTGGGAACTTTTCTCTTTTTAGTTTCTTTTTATATACAAGTATAGCGGAAATGTAAAATACTGTATGTGCTTTAAAATGCTTTTTTGTGTGCAAAAATAATGCTTTGTCTCTTTCTGATGTGTCCGGTAATTGTAGCACCAGCACATAAACTAGCTGAAATCACTGCATATCTGTGTTTTCCACTTCGTCTTTCTTGCAGTCCCGCTTTGAAAACTGTTTTAGGAATTATCATGTACTGCTCTGCCTACCTCTGAAGGGTAGACCTTCCATTTCATTCAGTGTTACCCCAATGTTTTTATTTTATTTCTATGGACATTAATACATGATTTTAATGTACAAGAAGAATCTGGAGTGTTTTTCCTTGTTGGGCGGGATGGAAGTATTATATGTGGCCTTGACTGTTATTTTGTATTTGTTTTATTCTTCGAATGAATGTACACAATATTAATTTTACAGCCCATTTATTTGAACTGGTTCAGAAAGCTAGTGGTCAGCTGATGAGGGCAATACAATGTTTAGATATCCTTGCCAATATAATTGAATCGCTGAATCACTATTTTCAACAATATTTACTTTATCCACTGAAAAATCTGTTGACACAAGGCTGTCCTATTACTTAACCAAGCAGATGTGGGTGTTTTTTTATTGGGTGTGGGTTGGTTGTGATGTTTATCTTAAAGGTTAGGGGTTTAAACCAAGGAAACACATACTGATAAAAACTTATACCTTGTATTGCACTGTAAGTAGCTTTGAATAGAAGTGTCTGCCAAATGCAGAAATTTACATGTTTGGTATAATTGGGTACAGAATGTGCCAGAATTGTGTGGCAGCTCTTGTCATCTTTTCAAGTAAACAACTCGCTTTCACAAATGGCCACTATATCAGTAAAGTATTTTTAAAATGACTGAATTATACAATAATAATAATTTTAAAACAGAAAGTCACATGATGATTTGGTTTACAAACGTCTCTGTATGATCAGGCTTTTTTTTAAGATTGTACTAAATACAATGAATGTATTTCAGTGTAGCTTTTAATGCGCACATGGAGCAGAAAAAAAAAGATTTTGTACATTTCCATATCTATGTGTTTCCAGTAATGTTAACTTTAAATGTGTCTTTACTAGAGCCTAGACGTTGGTAATGCACCTTTGATAAGATATAAAAACGTAGTAATTTAAAGTAGCATGTTCCAAGATTTAACATTGAAATATAATATTTGTAATACATTTTTTATTACATCTATAATATTTTATTTTGTACATATTATTATTTGCTTTAAAATGTTTAAACATTTTTGCATGAATTATTTACAGAAATGCCAAAATAAGAGTTTTTTGTGATGCAGGGGAATCAGAAAATATTTAAGGTGAGAAAAGGTCAAATTATATATATATATAAAATACATGTGGGTATTTTATTCATCATGCAAAGACAAATATTTAACAAAGTTTGTATTTAAACTGCAGTTTATACAAAGCAGTATACTTAAAAGGGACATATCATGAAAATCTTACTTTTTCCATGTTTAAGTGCTATAATTGGGTCCTTAGTGCTTCTATCAACCTAGAAAATGTGAAAAATAACAACGCCGTAACTTAGTTTTGGTAAACCATTCTCTGCAAGCATGTGAAAAAATAGGTAATTGAAATTTGGCTCCCCTTGTGATGTCAGAAGGGGATCTTATTATAATAATACTGCCCCTTAATCTGCACTATCCAACCACGGCACTGCCATTTAGTGCAGAGATTAGCTCTTTTGCATTTTAAGGACACACCCAAACGGCACATTTTTGCTCACACCTACAAAGTGGCAATTTTAACATGCTAGAATAAATTATCTATATGATGTTTTGAGCAAAAACTTCAAATACGTACTCTGGGGACACCAAAGGTTTTTTTGACATCTTAAAAAAATCTTGTGAAATGTCCCATTTAATACACAAGTTGTTGTTGATGCAATAAAATAATAAAAATCTTTGACGTTTTAAACGCATAAAATGATTTTAAGATATTTCAATCAACGTGCAAAAATAATTAACAGATGGCTAATGCCATGTAACCACAGTTTTACTATGGTACTTTGGCGGTTGCCAAGGTGTTTCTGTGCAGGTTAAATTTCCGTCCTCCAGTCCAGCGGGTGGCGCTGTGCTTCTTGTCTCCGTTCCGTCTGTTACCAGTGTAAAAGAAGAAGGAGGCCTATTTTAATTTCTCGTCTTCTGGTTGTTAAGTCGCAGAAAGTCGCTGGTTTGACATCGAGCTCATGTCGAAGGACGCCCGGCACGATGGTCGCCGGCGCGGCGCTGGTCAGCAACACCGGCTCGGACTGAGGGCGGGTCCGAGCGTGGACGGGAGAGACAGGTCGGGCAGTAACAGCTCCGGATCTTCTCACGGAGGAGGGAAAAGCAGGAATACGCCCATCAACATCGCACTAAAGGTGAACTGTACCAAAACACAGTGAGCTGCCTACCCGGACAGGATTTTTGGGCACCATAGGCGAGTTGTGGAGTTTGGGAATAAGCCTGTAATGTCTAGAAAGGGAGTCCGGGTGGGAAGTTCACTGGGTGTAATGACCTGTCACACCATGCACATCACTTATATTGTTAAGTATTTGTCTTGCAAAAATTCTCCATAGCAACCACAGTTTCCGCTTCAGTGGCAAAGTTATAGACCAATATCAACATTACGGAACGCTTCAAGCATACACAAATGCATATAAAATGTATAAGTGAAGTGATTACTTTACTACAGTATACTACAGTTTACTATACAAGTACACTACTGTAGTAGTAAAAAGTATAGCCTACTACAATAATTTTTCATTTGGGAGATCTCATATTATTCATTTTTCATTCATTTTGTTTTACACAGTAGTACCTCAAATTATTTTTGTAAAAAAAGCTGAGACCTACAGTAGTCAACATTACTGCTAAACTAAACCAGTGTATGAGCTTCATGGGCTGGTTATTAATTTATCTGTAAATCTTGCCTGTCATAGTTTGTATGATCATTAAAACCTAAAGTAATGTTTACTATTTCTGATGCAAAGAGAAAGCCTTTATTCACAAGTTTTGGGCTTTTGCGTTCTTTGGTATTGTACTCCGATAATCAATGTTGATGATGAACCACAGTTTTACAGCAACCCGTTATAAACACTTTCCAGGTACAGTACTACACAAACATCACTAACATCATAAACACAACATGCTTTACAGTTCATAAACTTAACCAGGTATGACATTACCTCTGTAAAAATGATCCTAGTAACCTTAGGGGCGGTTTCCCGGACAGGGCTTATCCTAGTAGTCCCAGACTAAAATGCATATTTGAGCTGCTTTAATTTAAAAACACCTTGTACTGCCATATCTTAACATAAAGCAGTGCCATTGTTTTGTCTCAAGATGCACACCAGTATAGGTTTGTTTGTAAAAAATACTTAAATGTCCTAATATAACTAAGGCCTAGTCCTGGATTAATCTAAACCCTGTCCGGGAAACCGCTCCTTAGGTTTTTTTCAATGTTTAACTGATGCACTTACTATATAAGTTTGCAGCTCAAAAATAGTGTACATTACGGAAAGCATATAAAGTATGCACACAGAGAACAATGTAATATGATAAGGTATGTAAAATATCTCATTGGATGGCTAATTCAGTCTAATTTTTTAAAGGGGTCATATTATGACATATTTTTAAGATGTAAAATAAATCTTTGCTGTCCCCAGAGTGTGTATGTGAAGTTTTAGCTCAAAATACTCCACAGCTAATTTATTATAGCCCGTAAAAATTGATAATTTGTAGGCCTGAGCAAAAGTGAGCCGTTTTTGGGTGTGTCGTTTAAAATGCAAATGAGCGGATGAAGTGCAAACAGTGATCACAATGATGGTGATTTGTTGTAATTGAAACTCAATTGTGCTGTCAAGTACTTTTTCCTTTCTCTCTTTCTCTCTGCACTATGGCAGTGCTGTGGTTGGATATTGCAGATTAAGTGGGCGGTATTATTGTAATTCGCCTTACTACCTACCTCACAAAACAGGCAAAATCTGAACGACCTAATTTTTCACACGCTTGCAGAAAATGGCTTACCCAAACAAAGTTACTGGGTTAACTTGATTACATTTTCTAGGTTGATAGAAGCACTGGAGACCCAATTATAGCACTTAAAAATGGAAAAAGTCTGATTTTCACGCTATGACCCCTTTAAGAGTATGATAATATTGGTTTTATTATAATTTCATATAATATTTCATTGATATAATAAGAGTTGATTCTTTTTTTGGAATGATTCTGTAATTTTATAAAGGAAAAAAGTGCATTATTTAGTAATTTGTTTTGTTTACTTGTGCTAATGCACAATTGATTAAAAAATTGTCTAAATAATGCATATTAAATATGAATCTGGAATCATCTCAGATGTTTTAAGTTTACGTTTATGAATTTGGAAGAAGCTTTTATCCAAAGCTATGTTTACACTAATGTGGAAAACGGAAAAGTTTATCCTTTTAGGCTTTTGAAAGATTTCACATACACATACAACGTTGTCAAAAAGATCAATGGTGAAAATGCAGACGGTGAAAAATATGGATGTCATGTCCGTTACATCACCCATAGGTTTGTGAAGAGCTTTTACCGTTGCCATCTTGGCTGCGTGTCACTGTGCATCACTCGGGGATAACCGAAAATGGGTAAAAGAGGCGAGACATGGGTGAAGCTGAGGTGGCTGGTTGCTGAAACCACGCCCACCTAATTATGCAGCCTTATGAACTTTAAGGCTTAATATAATTGAAACTGGCAAGTTATAAAAAAATCACCCCCTCACAGTTGTCATGAAGGGGAAGATTAGCTATAATATCTAGACCAAAGTCGCTTTTTGTACCCAGCTGTAAGCACAATATTTTCTGCTGTAAAGTTGGGCATTTTAACATGGGTGTCTATGGGGATTGACTCTGTTTTGGAGCCAGTCTCTAGCAACCGTTGATGAAATGTAGTATGTAGAATGTAGAAGTAACTTCTGTGTTGGCTTCATCAGAGAGATCGAAAGGTTACCCCTTGGTTTTCAATGATCCACGAAAACGACTAAATCTGCTGTATTACGGGTGCTAGGCCAGTAGGTGGTGATGCTACTTTGTAAAGCATAAATACAAATAATCACGATGGCAAAAGCAACGAGCAGTTTTGTTTAGATTTAGAGGTAGATTTATTACTACAAGTGACCCTGAGCTATAAAATGCCCAAGTTTTGTAAACTTTGTTGGAGAAACGTTAATAAACTCAGTATCTTGAGCAGCAAAAATGCAGTTCTGTAGGTCGCCATTGTTGTTTTGGTTATAATCGCACATGCAAACTAACGCGTGCACACGACGTCACCCCTATCACAGATATGTGTTTACATAGTTCACTCGTAGACAAGGTGTCGTTATCAAAAACTTTAAAATAGGGCTGCATAACGATAGGGTGACCTACGCATCCCGTCCAGGATTTTGTGTTCGTCTTCCGGAAGTCGTATTTGTCGACCGCATACGTCATAGAGGATTATTAATATTATTACAGAAAAGCAACCGTTACATTTTAAGGTAAGAATGAAACTACGATTGTATATCTTATGTTTTTAACTGAATGGCGTATGCGGTCAACAAATACGACTTCCGGAAAACGCACCGAAATCCTGGACGGGATGTGTGTACTATGTACTGTATAATGCGTGTGTGTGTGTGTGTGTGTGTGTGTATTTATATATACATAATTATTATACATTGTACACACACATATATAATGTAAACGAAAACTTTAATTCAGCAAACGATTACTTGCAATTAATCGTTATGCAGCCCTATTTGAAACCCGCTTGTCTTTTCAGACCCATCATTATCAGATTTTTGACGAAGGTAGCGTGCCGTTTAGCGACTTTTGCATCAGAGCTCCTCAACTGTTTGCTTGTTAAATAACTTGCTGCATTTGCTGCTCAGCTATATCAGTGAGCAATAATTCTAAGATTTTAATTATATAAAAAAACAATTATGTACTGACCTGAATCTTCAGTGTGGACATCGCTGTGTTTTTGCATGAGATCTGTCATGCTCACGGCCGTGTCTGTGAAAGATCACCGCATTGGCTCGTCTCCGTTTACTTCTCCAACCCTGTTGTCAGTTACGCACCGCTGAGCTCCAATCGGACACGGTGTATCTAATGCAGGCGCGCAGCCCCTGCCGCCTCCAGCACATGCTGGTGAAGTGGGCGGCCTGCCATGTGCACATGACAGCACGGAGAGAAAGAGAGAGAGAGATGTATTCAACTCTCTGCCAAGCTGTACGGCAAAACAAGACCGCAAAACAGTAGCTGCAAAATCTCTCTGGAGGAGAGATATTGGGTGCTAACCAGGACGGCAGGTCTCTCTCTTTTCTGTCCTGTTTGGCAGAGGAATCTGCTCAGCCGGGCGAGTTTGCAAGAGCCAAAAGCCACGCTCACTCATGGGGCTAATTTTGGTCCAGCTGACAGATGTCGAAATCAGGCCGTGCTTGCACCGAAGATGCCGGTGAGGGGGTAACAGGTTGCCATAAGCAAATTCGGTAGCATGTCAGGTCCGGATATGGACGAGGAACCAGCTTACAGACTCTACTTCTATTCTGTACGTATCTTCTGTTCTTCTTTAGCCTGCATGGTTTTTCGTTGAGATCGATTTGCAGGCATGAACCCCTATACCTGTGTTTTTGGTACGCTGCTTTGGGGTGCAGAAGTGCATTGGTAGATCTGACCTTAGGTGTGACCTGCTGGTGATTAAGTAATTAACTTAGGTACACATGTAACATTAACTTTCTTTGCACTTTTACATTGGTTATTTTGCACCATCATGGGATGCAAATTTGCAAGCAGCCCACTCCCCTTCCTCCAATGTGGGACGAATGTAGACTTGGGCCTTGCTCTGGCGGTCAGCTGCCAAAAACCCACTAAACCCCGAGTAAATATTTACATCCAAACACCCTGCTGGCAGGCAACAAGTCAATTGAGTAGTGTCTTTATGACTTGCAATAATTTTGATCTTCTGCTTTGAATCCTGACTTATAGCCACGAAATAAAGGTTGCTGTTATTTGGGTAACTAGGTCAGTTGTGTATTTTAACCCCAAGGACATGAAATTCAGGCAGACGAGGAGAATGCTGTTTATGCATGTGTGAAAACCATTGAGCGTTATGAAATATTGCTGTCTGTGAGTGAATCTGGCAGTCGGAGGAGCTTTGCATTTGCATAACGCATTTAGGCAACAAACAACAGAATGAGTTGATTATAATATGCATTTTTCAAAATCATATTAAAGGATTACTTTCATTAAAAAATCCAGATAATTTACTTACTCCATGTCATTCAAGATGTTTATGTTTTTCTTTGTTCAGTTGAAAAGAAATTAAGTTTTTTTTTAAGGAAAACATTCCAGGATTTTTCTCCATATAGTGGACCTCAAGGTTTATAGTTTCAATGCAACTTCAAAGGGCTCTAAATGATCCAAACCAAGGCATAAGGGTCTTATCTAGTGAAAATATCATCATTTTCGCCCCAAAAAGTACTTTTAAACTTTTACTGTGTAAAACGCTGTGTGACGCACCAAGTGCGACTTTACGTATTACGTAATCGCGTTGAAAGGTCACACGTTACATATGTGAAACGCACACTTGTGGACCATTTTAAAGAATAAATTGACACAAAGACATTTATTGGTATCATTCCACAAACAACCATGTCGGAATGGTCTTTCTTCACACTTGTAAACACTGGAGTGGTAGTTTTGCATACGTCACGCTAACCTTTTGACGTGACTATGAAATATGCAAGATCACACTGGCGAATCACAAGGCTAATGCAAGACGAGAAGTTGTGGTTAAAAAGTACTTATTTTTTTTTGGTGAAAATGACTCTTGTTTCGCTAGATAAGACCCTTATGCCTTGGTTGGGATCGCTTGGAGTCCTTTGAAACTGCATTAAAACTGTAAACTGTTGAGGTCCACTAAAGTCCATTATATGGAGAAAAATCCTGGAATGTTTTCCTCAAAAAACTTCATATCTTCTCGACTGAATAAAGAAAGACATAAACATCTTGGATGACATGGGGGTGAGTAAATTATCAGAATTCTTTTTATGAAAGTGGGGTAATAAACCCTTTTACAGTTTGTACACGATGACGTGGCAACGTATGCGCGTGCAGAATGGCAACGGAAGTATGGTAAGAATCAGCAGTGAAGCAACACAGACAAAGAAAGTTGTTTTAAAAAGTTGACTTATCAACTTTTTCAACACAGCTAACAGATCCGTGTACTATAGTGGAGTGGATAGAAGACGTTAGTAGATGGCCAAAAATAAAGTTGCCAGATACATTTATACGTATATTAGTATATTATTTTAGTAACGCAACAACCAGACATTGATGCTGGGAAACCGTTTTAATAAACTTTCTGAGTTGCTAACACGCTAGAATTACTGGGGAATAACAACACTTCTGTTGCAGGCTATTTGATCACATGGGCTGTTAAAGGGTCTATACGTTTAAATGATATATCAAGTTAATAAAATATCCACACTAATTAAAAACACTGGGTTGTTGCAAATATTGTGGCTGAGGACGCAACAAATAATCTAATGTTCGATTAATATTCGATAATGAATATCATTTTATGTATTTGTTTGCTGTGATGTCAATTGCCCACCACCCCACTGAAACCATGCAAGCTGCATAATTATGAAGTCAGCCGCATCTGCTCCAAACAAAGATAGTAAAGGCACACTTCACTTTTTTGAAAATATGCTCATTTTCCAGCTCCTCTAGAGTTAAACATTTGACTTTTACCGTTTTGGAATGCATTCAGCTGATCTCCGGGTCTGGTGCTACCACTTTTAGCATAGCTTAGCATAATCCATTGAATCTGATTAGACCATTAGCATCGCGCTCAAAAATAACCACAGAGTTTCGATATATTTTTCCTATTTAAAACTTGACTGTTCTGTAGTTACATCGTGTACTAAGACAGATGGAGAATTAAAAGTGGTGATTTTCTAGGCAGATATGGTTAGGACTATACTCTCATTCTGGCGTAATAATCAAGGACTTTGCCGCCGTAAAATGCCTGCAGCAGGTGCAATGATATTATGCAGCCCCGAAATAGTTCCCTTGGTTACTTTCAATAGCAGGGGACTATTTTCAGGCACTGTGTAATATCATTGCCCCTGCCAATGCGTGATGCTAATGGTCTAATCAGATTTAATGGATTATGCTAAAATATGCTAAAAGTGGTACCACCAGAAACGGAAATCCACCAAAACGGTAAATATAAAAAGTTTAACTCTAGGGGTGCTGGACAATGAGTATATTTTCAAAAAAAGTGGGAGTGTCCCTTTAAAAAAGAGATCATTGATATATTTCTGTATATTGACATAGACATTAAATTTGGTGCAAATATTCGTATTAAATAGTTCTTGACCTGTTACATTTTAAGTGTATGTGAATCTTTTATTCTAGATTTTCTTAAAATAATGTTTTGGCAACACACCATGTATATTTTCTCTTGGCTGCAGGCCTCTTTCCAGCGGTCCAACAGTCATGACAAGGTGAGGAAGATTGTGGCAGAGGAAGGGCGTGCTGCTCGCAACCTTATTGCCTGGAGTGTCCCGGTGGAGAACAAGGAGGAAGAGGGTTAGATCTGATACACGCACACACACGCACGCCCACACACACACACACACACGCACGCACGCACGCACGCACACACACAGCTGGTGAGGGGAAACATGCCTCAATCTGATATCAGATAATTGTTATTTATCAGTCTGACTTCTGTTCCTGTCTAAGTTAGCACTTTTTGATGATGATGCTAAAAACACTTCCCGCCCCTTTTCAGATTTATAGGGTTCACATTTATTCTGTGAAACAATATAAGCAAAGGGTTAAAAAAGTAACCCAATCTTAGATCATGTATTAATAGCAACTAGTCCATGATTCATTGCTCTTTTTGTCAGAGTCATAAACAGTCACACATCCTACGTGAATCACCTGCCCATCAGTCTGCCACTTAAAATGCAATTCTAACGCATTTCTGAAGAGTGTCCATTTGCAAAGCAAATGTGGGCGATGAAAAAGTGCTCAAAATCTGTCAGGCTCTTCTCGTACCTGACGTTACAGAGCTGTCTTTGTGGCAATGTGTGAAATCCTAATGTGCTCGTGTGCAAGCTGACCCACATCCACTGTTCTGCTGTCAGCACTGATGATGGGTCACTACCACGGGGGGGGGGGGGGGGGTATTTGTCCCGGGCACACAGTTTTTTCTGTTTTGTCCGATCAAACACAGCTCAGTTTGCGTCAAGTGCTATAACTGTTTCTGGATTAGGAGTTGTATAACCTTAGATTTAACCTTATATATTGATTAAGAGGAGTAGATTGACTACAGGGAGCCGATCTTGTTCTTATCACTCATTCAAAATATAGGCTCTGATGCAAGATCAGCTGTAAATGCTGTACAAGGTGTTTTTAACTCTTTCCCCGCCAGAAAACGCTTCCCTGCCAATGACAAGTTTTTCCGGCAATCCATATTTCCTCTATTATCCACCAGGTGGTGCTCTTACCCATCTTTTAATACATGTAAGCAACCCCTTAGGTCAAACAGTAAGAACTCTGTGTATGTTTTAATCATCGTTCTGAATCTTTTGTATTTTTGAAGAAACCTACCCATATTTCAGAGGTGATAAAAAGCGAACTAATGAAGATAGGATGAAACGGGATCTGTTCTTTCATTTGATATATTGTATGTTTATATATCTAAAGAAGAACATTTTCTGGAAGGCATTAAACTTTTGTGAAATCATAAAAAATGCTGGCGCTGGCAGGCAACTTCTTTTAAAAAACGATGGCAGGGAAAGAGTTAAGCAAAAGAAATGTTAAGGGAATATTACACTCAAAAACGGATAAAAAAATTACATTTTGAGTAACTGTATAGCTTAATCTGTAGACCATAGTGCTGCTAAGTCATGGGTTTGAACCCTAGAGAATGCACAAATTGATATGATCACACTTTTGGGTGCCAAAACTGCTTTGTATTTATGAATGATATATGAAATTGACATAAACTAACTTTTATATTTTTTAATTCATTCAGTTTATTGCAGCTTGGTGTTTATATGTGACCCTGGACCACAAAGCCAGTCATAAGTCGCATGAGTCTATTTGTAGCAATAGCCAACAATACATTGTATGGATCAAACATTAGGATATTAAAGGAACACGCCCACATTTTGTACATTTAGCTTATTCACTGTATCCCACAGAGTTAGATAAGTCCATACATATCTTTCTCATCTCGTGCGTGCTGTAACTCTGTCTGACACAGCCCCCGCTAGCTTAGCTTAGCACAAAGACTGGAAGTGAATGGCTCCAGCTAGCATACTGCTCCCAATAAGTGACAAAATAAAGAGAACATTTTCATATTTGTGTTGTGATTTGTATGGTCACAACGTGTACAAATAACAAGGTCATATGAGACACAGCCATCTTTTAACAGTATACATACTGGGAACTATATTCTCGGTAGGCGAAGCACTGCTGCTTGACCGAACTCTCTGCTCCTCACCAGGGGGCTTCTCGGGTGCTGCAAGCAAATCACTCCGCCCAAGTAGCAGTGCTTCGCCTTCTGAGAATATAGTTTCCAGTATGTATGTATACTGTTAAAAGATGGCTGTGTCTCATATGACCTTGTTATTTGTACACGATTTGACTATACAAATCACAACACATAAATAGGAAAATGTTCGCGTTATTTTGTCACTTATTGGGAGCAGTATGCTAGCTGAAGCCATTTACTTCCAGTCTTTGTGCTAAGCTAAGCTAGCGGGGGCTGCGCCAGACAGAGTTACAGCACGCACGGAGATGAGAAAGGTATGTATGCACTTATCTAACTCTGGGGGATACGGGGATGAATAAGTAAAAAATCCCAAAATGTGGGCGTGTTCCTTTAGCAAAGATCATCTTCCATGAAGATATGAATTGTCTACTGAAAATATATTAAACATTTATTTATCATAGTAATATGTGTTGCTTAGGACTTCATTTGGACAACTTCAAAGGTGATTTTCTCAATATTTAGATTTTTTGCACCCTCAGTTTCAAATAGTTGAGTATCTCAGGTGACTGGTATTGTGGTCACACATGTGTATGAAATTAATCTTTATACTGTTGTCTTGTTTCTACACCACATGCAGGTAAATCAAAACATCACATTAACAGCAACGCACGAGCTCAGCGAATCAATGCAGGACTCCAGAGGAATAAAAAACAGGTGGGAATTACTCAGTTGTGAAACTGAATTGTTATTGAATTCTGAATTGTTAATTTAAAACTAAAATACTTATGTGACCTGGAAGGGAACACGGTTTTACAGATGTTTCTTGATGCTTTTGCGGTCATTGTGTAAAATGTGCACATTTAACTCTGAGGTAAGGGCTGTTCACATTATAACGATAACTATAAAAAAATACAGTTTTGAGTTCACACAATAACTATAACGATAAAGATGCAACGAACGATATCGTTGGGATCACTTTCTGAGCGATTTCCCCCCACATAATAAACGATAAACCATTGACAGCCAATCAAATCCATTTGAACTTCAAGTTCACGCGCACTTGAAATGACAGTTGAAAAGCTCAATGCGGAGGTCATAAAATTACCTCAGGTAAGTTATCCAGCGCTGATGCAGTTGCTGTGAAATTCACTACATAATGCTTTTTCGCTACCACACTGACTACGCCAAAAGGTAAGATATTAATTTAGATTATACAAACTAGATTCACTGTTCAGACTTGACTTACACGAAAATCAGCGTGTTGAGGACATCTGCTGGTTACCCGCTAATGCAACAAGAACAGCATATTTACATATTCAGTGACATGTAAACGATTGCAACAGTTTTTATTACAAGAAATATCCGATAAAAGTTAATGTTATTAAAGGAAAGGAAGTTATTTGCGCGAGTGCCCAGCGCGTGAACGAATTAGCATGAAGTTATCGTTATAATAGTTAACGTTATATTTATCGTTATAATGTGAACGGCCTTTTAATGAGTAACGTTTAATGTATATGGATTAAGTGAAAACAGCAACATTAAATCTGGCAGTACTACATAACCTGATCAAAAGTTTAACTAATAAGTTCTTTTGTCACAATAAGATCCAAAAAACAGCAGTTACTCATGGCAGTCACTAGGTGGCACCAGAGACCATCAACTTCAAATATCTGTCTTTGCCTACATTACCTCTGAGATCAAAATAACAGTACAGACTTTGATGGTCAATGCAGATTTTACCTTTTAAATGCCCAGCCTGTTATTTTAAAGTATAAACTTTTCCAATCCTAAATAAGTTTAAGGTATTTAAGACATTTGAAGTGACTCATGAAACATCACTTGCCCTTTACAGAACACAGCCCTGGACTGTAAACTCGCACCTGGGTCGATTTTGGACAAAGGAGCCGAGAAGAGCCCCACCAAAACCAGACAGCCACGGAAAGTGGACCTCAGAGCACGATATTGGGCCTTCCTGTTCGATAACCTGCGCAGGGCGGTGGACGAGATTTACGTCACCTGCGAATCTGACCAGAGTGTTGTGGAGTGTAAGGTATGATTTGTCAGCCCAAAATTTAACCTTTTGACAGACCGGTTTATCTTAATCAAAAACATGACCAGAATTATTTAATGTTTTAAAAAATTTAACTAGTTGCTCACAAAGACACGGTAATATTGGCATTTCCACATGGTCTTGTTTATAAAGAGCTTAGTGTTTAAAATGTTTTTTTGTTATATTTATGTTTTCAAATTGCATTTGAAAGTAACGCACACAAGAAATATTAAATCCCACAATCCTGTATGCTCAACATATCTTTTTTTATTGTGCTATGGTTGCTGCATGTTTTTTTTTTTAATAACTGGAAAAATACTTAATTGTCGACGGCCGTTGAATTATTCAAAAAATAATGCACACCCAAGGTGGTAATGTGCACGATGCGAAATAATAATGTGCAGGTAGTATACAATACATCAATACCTTTTATGCAGGAAGCTTCATAATGAGCGATGTGCTATTACACTTTTTAACCACTAGAGGGTTTGAGGGATTGCTATTATGATGGATCTCGGCCCCCCTTTACATTCCTTTTGTTTTCTGGTTTGTGTCAGAAAGGTTTGGTGAGAGAATTATCACTGCACCTCTCTAGGGCCTTTCTAAAGGGAGTGGAGATTGATGACATGTGTAAATAAAGGACCCCCCCTTGCCCCCCAATTCATTCTGTATGTGTGCGAGCCCTCCGGTGTTGCGTATGACCTCTAGGTGACAACCCAAACACTTTTGCACCATAGCTGCTTTTTTTTAAGTAAAACCTACAAAGCTGATCACAGTAAGCCTTTATGACCAGTACAGAGTCAGGACGGCACGGTGAACTGTACAATTTGTCAATTCAACAGCCAATAAACTGTATTTTTGTGTCCGGTTCGGTCTCGGGATCTATGTCAGCAAACTTACTTTGTGAGCTTTGGTTGGCAAAGGCCTTGCAAGGGCACTTACCGTGCTTACCTTGGCCAGGATGGCCTCGGACTTTATTTAGGCCCTTGGTTTGCATTGACACTACCGGCTCTGATTTATTGATTGCCGTGTAATTTGGAATTACGCTAAGCGGGGTTTAGCCATCCGATCACGGCTAGTTAACGGATCCTCTTGCGGTTACCTTGTTGACAGGCGGCCTATTGGTTGCCATGTCCGGCGGTTATGTTAACACTCCCGGCCCTTTGGTTTGAGCCTGTTTATGCATTCATGTTCTCTTATAGACCTTTAGCATATTGGCGTCTGACAGTAGGGGGCTGTATGATGAGAGATTGAAGACCTGGAGCTACATAAGTCCACGTGCATACCCACAAATGCATTTACTCACCGAGTGCACTTATATGGATGTAAAAGTTTGTGATTCAGCAGTTTTTCCATGCTTACTTTCCTTGTACATGTGCTTTACCAGCACATTCCTGTGTAGTACATAACAGCCTATCAAACTGAACTGTCAATCATTTCTCGTTCACAGGGAAAATGTTTTTTTTAGTAGATGTAAAACATTCTGCTTGAGTTTTGTAAAACATTTAAAGTTGGCATGAATACAACATAAACTGGCATTTATGGCAATTTTAAAAGAAGCAGAACTACTTGGATCATGAAACGCGTTGGTTATATTTGCAGGAATAAAACATTTAAGAGGTAGAGCAATTTCTTTCACTGTAATGAAAACAGATTTTTAGTGTCTTTTAAAAATATAACGTGTAAAAAATCTCAATCCCACAATCCTTCAGTCTCACCTCTGTCTCTGAGTCGTGCTGCTTGTGAGACGCTTGATTGGTCTGACTGCTTGATTTATTCTCATTCAAGTAACGCCCACATCTTTAACCCACAGCCCGGAGGACTAATTAGTTCTTATCAGGCTTCTCCCGCATCCCAACTATGATTTATGTCGGATGAGGCCGTGGAGGAGACAAGACTTCTTTCACTTGCATGTATCAGAGATGTAATATGTCAGAAATTTTTTGGGTGTGGGGGTTATTCAGTTTTACATCTGACAAGCGCCCCAACAAGGCTCATGTGTTTTTGTGATGTACATGAATTGTCCCAATTAGACAAAGTACATTTAGTTTCATTCATTTTTTTCAAGCCAGGAATTTTTAAAGACATTTTTCTTTCCCAACCATGCTTGTTCTCCCTCAGCTGTTGCATTATGCCACTATCTTCCTTCATGTCCTGATGCTGTTAACTAGCCTGTCCAGCTGCCGGACACATCTTTCACTGCCTTGACTCCTCTATTAACTAAAAGCACCACGGACCTCTCCTCCCAATTGCCACTCCCCTATTACCACCCATCAATCACGCACACGCCTGTTTCGCTTTGCGTCTCGTCCCCCACCACGTCCAGAGCATCAGTCACGCCACAGGCCTTCGTCTTGATCTGCCCACACCTAAACACTTGGGGTTTGCCAACTACCTCACGATTTATGCATACTGCGATATGATTCAGTGCATCATGATGCATCTTGATATCATAATTGGATCATGATTGAAACTGTGCCAGGGTGTCCACAAATAAGACAGAATTTGCGGGATCAGTTTTAAAATGTTTGCTGTTGTTCCCTTCACTTACAGGGTGTCATTTGTAGAAAAGTCATAGGGATGAATGTTTTTCTTAATAAAACAATTATGGAACCTGTACTGTACATGCCAGAATGCATTCCTTCTTTATGCTTTGTGCCAGACATACAAAAACACTTTTATAATATTTTTAATCCCAATATTTAATAGAAAATAATGCAATGTACTAGGCTATATTTACCTACTTAGACAAGACTTTAGACAAAAAAAATGTGTGTTTAGTGATGGTTTTTTTGCTTTCCTGAGTCATCCTGGGAGTTCCCCTCGATTTTGAATTTGTTTTTTTTACTTGTACAATATTTTTCGTGCCAAAATAGTGCTTGGCAACATGTGGAAAATCTGGGCATGGATTACAAAAAAAGATCATTACATAACGTAGACACGCTGTCACCTATTGTCCTGATTTTACTGTTGTTTGCACTATTGCATGGCAGCGTTTTTACCATGACCAGAGGGGGGGGGGTAAATCCCCCTCTTTCCACCAGCAAATCACACACTGTTTATGTTTATATATATACCCCCTCTTTCCACCAGCAAATCACACACTGTTTATGTTTATAATATATATATATATATATATATATATATATATATATATATATATATATATATATATATATATATATATATATATATATATATATATATATATATATATATATATATATATATATATATATATATATATATATATATATATATATATATATATATATATATTTATATTTATATATATATATATATATTTATATTTTTATATATTTATATTTATATTTATATTTTTATATTTTTATATTTATATTTATATTTATATTTATATTTATATTTATATTTTTATATATTTATATTTATATTTATATTTATATATATATATATATATATATATTTATATATATTTATATTTTTATATATTTATATTTATATATATATATATATATATATATATATATATATACACACACACACATATACATACTGTAGTATTCCTTTATTTTTGTATACATGCTTTCCTTCGTATATATTATATATGTTTGAATAAATAAACTAAAAAAAGTGCACATTTTTTTTCTATATTAATTAATATTTAGAGGTTGCTCAAGACCTTTGAAGTTTAACACATTTGCATATTATGTGATACTTTGTGCTAGCATGCATAATTGTTTAATAATATTTACTTATGGCAGCAATGGACTTTTTTGACCATAACTCATGCAATTAAAACTCCTGTTTTAGTTGCGATATGTCTTTTAAAGCAAGAAAGCTTCAATGTGAATGAAGCACAATAGACAATATACAATGGCTGAAGCAACATGAAGCAAGTCCGCTATATGCCGTGTTGGGAAAGTTCACTTTCTACATGAAGTAGTTCAGTTCACAGTTCACAAATTTTAAAATGAACTAATTCAGTTCATAGTTCATATTTCAAAACTAGTTCACAGTTCCAAAAATGAACTAATTTATAATTCTTTTTCCCTTTATTATTTTTTTAAAATTATTGCCATTATAGCCCATATTGAACCACAGACAGCAATTATTTTATCAGTTTTAACAATGAAGCTAAATGAGTCAGATTTCATCTTCATATCCAACTTTAAATCCTTATCCAACCAGGGTTTACATTAGCTTTGACTGTCTTTTAAGTTTTGTATTTGATTGCACATACCTTGAAAGGCTAGCCGGGTGCTTCAAGGGGGTTTTCCGGGCGAGAAGCGCTGCGAGGCATCGCGTGTAGGACAACTCGCACGTGCACGTTAAATAGTGTGAGGTTAGTCAGAGTCAATCAAGATCCAGAATATGCGTTAGCAACCTATGTTAATCCTTAACCGTTTAGGAAAAATATGATGTTATTTAATGTTAAACTATGTGAGCAGCGTCCAGTGCGTCACCTCCATGCTGCTCTTTGTTTTGATGACGCATGCAGCCATGAAATGCGGGTGTTGCCAGATTGGGTGTTTTTCCGCTACACATTAAGGCCTGTTTACGGTGTGTTTTAGTCGGGTTTTCACCTTTTTTACTGAGGTAATCCACATGGCTCCCACCGGTTAATAAATGTCTTCTGCAGGTAATCGATGCGATTTTGTAAGAAAAAATGTATTCATATTATTCAAATTTATTAATTTGCTTCCGGTAATGTTGCCATTTCAGAATCATGCGATTTACGAGAGTTACTGCGCAACGTTCCCATGGCAACGAACGCTTGGTCGCTTACTATGCTAAAACTTTCTCGTGAATCGTGTGAGTCCGAGATGCCGCTGTTCCTGGAAGCTGGTTAATATGGTTTATAAAGTTTGAAATATGGCAATTTTTCTTACAAAGACCTTTATTAACCCCTTGAAGCCCTGTGTATTATTTCTGTGAAGGATGGATGCACTTCTTAGAAGTTGTTCCCCGATCCCTGTTTCCTACTGTTATAAAGTGTGGAAGAGTAAGGACATAAAATAACTCCAAATGTGTTTTTTCTGAAAGATGATGGATATATGTATCTCGGATAGCTTGAGGGTGGGTATACCATAGGGTAATTTTGATATTTTGCTGGAGTATCGCTTTAACAAGAATTTAATGTTAGTGCCAAGCAGGTTTCTTGTAATCTTAAAAGTCTGTGGTAGGTCTGGGCTCTGTCCTAATCTGTGTTGTGGCAGCACTTTCTAGCTCTAGGGTCTTTGCTGGAGCCAAGGGATTCCCCAGAGTCCCCACGACACTCCCAGATCGAATATCAGATAGACAATGAACATTTCATCATTCGCTGCACATTCTTTGCCAGTAACTAGAAATGATTACAGCCTCAATCAGATTTGCCAGCCCCCTTTTGCACAGCTAATTGGTAATTTCAGCCGCACCTCTTGTGGAAGACCACTGAAGCGGTAAAGAGTGGCAGTGCTGTTTTCTTTCTTTTTGCCCTCATCCTTTTCTTTTTGTCCCCTTTGAGTGCCTTTTTGGTGGGAATGTGTGTGTGTGTTAGAGAGATGTGCTCCAGTAGCTTTGGATGCCCACTCCTCACCCAAGACAACAGGGTGTTGGTTTACAGCTGCCCTCCAGTGTGAACAAAAATCGGGGACTCGTCCGGGATTCTGCTTAGCATTGACTTTACCTTATCCTGCTGTGGGCTGGGGCCAAGCTTATTGTACCTCCGGACAGGCCACAAAAGAGCTGGCAGGTGGGAGGGCTAATCTGCCCCTCTCTCCAGGTCAGATAAGGCCTCTCGGGTCACAGTTTTATCATTGAGGTGAAGGCCAACAGTGCTGCTTGGAGATCAACTCTTGGGGGGGGTTTATAAGTCAAATGGACTATGCTTTGCGTTTGACTCTGCGCAGACGCTCATGTATGTGTAAAAAACAGACTATACCCAAGGCTTAAGTAGCATTTGTATTGTTTCTGACTTGTTTGAAGGTGGTACTAGGCCTGGAAAGTTTGAGAACCAAGGGTTTAAACATAAGCATCCTTCCAGGCAAAGGAGTGATTCCTCATTGACCAGCCTGTGCAAATATGTATCATTTCCAGCATTGTTTTTTTAAGAAGACACACCACAATGTTTAACTTGTAACTCCATAACTCTTTGAGGCCTCTAAACTGACATCCCAAATGCCATTTTGTAGGAGGTGCTGATGATGTTGGATAACTACGTCAGAGATTTCAAAGCTCTGATCGATTGGATCCAACTCCAAGAGAAGCTGGAAAAAACAGATGCTCAGAACAGGTAATAACAGACACACCACATACAGAAACACACTTTTACACTGGTGTTTAAAGTATGTTTTCAGTCTGATCAATGAGAAGTAATTTGGGGTGAAATCTCCGGGTCTGGTGGTACCACGTTTAGCATAGCTTAGCACAGTCCATTGAATCTGATTAGACCATTAGCATCGCGCTTAAAAATGACCGTAGAGTTTCGGTATTTTTCCTATTTAAAACTTGACTCTTCTGTAGTTACATCGTGTATTAAGACCAAGGTAAAACTTTGTTACTTTCAGTAGCAGGGGACTATTTTCAGGCACTGCTTAATATCATTGCACCGGTTGCAGCCATGGTATGGCATCAAAGTCCTTGATTATTACGCTGAAATGAGAGTATAGTTTCTAGCCATATCTGCCTAGAAAATTGCAACTTTTAATTTTCTGTCAGTCTTAGTTCACGGTGTAACTACAGAAGAGTCAGGTTTAAATAGGAAAAATATGGTAACTCTTTGGTCATTTTTGAGTGCGATGGTAATGGTCTAATCAGATTCAATGGATTGTGCTAAGCTATGCTAAAAGTGGTACCGCCAGACCCGGAGATCAGCTGAATGGATTCCAAAACGGTAAAAATAAAATATTTAACTTTAGGGGAGCTGGAAAATAAGCCTATTTTCAAAAAAGTGGAGTGTCCCTTTAAGTTTATCACTGCCATTTCTATCAAGATGAATGCATTTATCTACTTGCTGGTGTTGTATAAAGCTCTGCAGAAAGTGTTCATGTTTTTGAACATTTGGATACATGTTTGGGTCAGTTCTAATTCAGTGATTTCGAATGCTTTTCCTGTAGGCCTACATCTTTGGCCTGGGAAGTTCGAAAGATGTCACCAGGACGGCATGTGATGTCAAGCCCATCATCAGAGCGGATTGTTCCATCACCTGGCGTTCGCCGTGCACTCAATTTTGGGTGAGTAAATCCAGAGACATCAATCGCATCTAAAAATAGTCAAAGATTATTGTCAAAATTGCTCTCTTTTTTAGATCTGTTGTTATATGTTCTTTGCCGAAGTAAAGTCATGTTTTTTTTATTTTTATTAAAAACTGCCATTGTAAACCCCATTCACACAGCAGTTTGGTCCGAGAAAATTTCTCGGTTATACAGTGCTGTCGTGACTGTGAAGTGTCATGTGATAAACTTGATTATGCATTATTAAATAATAGTTGTAATAAAAAAAATGGGGAGTCCTTTTTAAATGCTATTATTATTATTATTTATTTTTTTTAAGTTGTCTTTTCACCATTTTAAAATTTTTAACCAGATCCCCCTTGTTTCCCCTATTTCCAGCCCTGTTCATACCTGTTGTTTTAATTCAGAATATCATGTTATAGTGGATAATAAATGTTCTTTTACATAATAAGTTAACCATACAGTTTTATTTTTTTTCATTTTTGCCTTGATCGTAACAAAAGGTAGGTGATGAATTATTCTGCAGTTTAATTTTGTAAAGCATTTAATTTAATCTCAAAGCAAGGAAATCGGTGGATGCCAAAAATAGCCTGGATTGAGTTTTTCTCTTTATAACTTTAGCTGACAGCATCTTTCTTATTTTGTTATTCATCATTTTTAGTTAGACAAATATTTTAGTCGATAAAACTTCACAGTGTATCACAGTTTTGAAAAACGATATACTAAACCTAAAGAATTACAATTTAATCTAATTTTGACTTGGGTCTTTGCTGATCCGCACCCTTTGAAATCATTTCAAGACGTTCGGGATGTCGGAATCATTTGTTGTTGTTTGCAATTTGAGCTGTGGTGCCTATATGCCAGTCTGGCCTGAGCACATTATCCCTCCTCGCTTCTTGCTAATTGACACCGCCGTCTCTGTTGGCAAACTGTGGCTACTCTCAACTCTTACTAGAAGAGCTTTGATACGAGAGCTTCCCTCCATTAGTCGTTTCTTTTTAACTGATAGTGTGAAAGGAAGACAATTGATAATGCGATTAAAATGCCACCGAATGCTTAGATGGAGAAATCAATGGCAGATATGATACATATCTGAGGCTCAGTCCGAGACCGGAAAGTCTACGCCTGTCTGGCGTAGTCTGGGAGGGGGTAATCGATCCGCAACGGCCTAAGCGTTTTGTTTAATGCGATTTTCGCCGGGTCGTTCCCCGGCCTGCGCCTGAGACTGTGGGAGTGCAGATATAAGTGTGGTTAAAGACTGCTGAAGCACGGGCATCCATGTCTGTATTACGCTGTAATTGGACGCCGCAGGAAATGGATATCGATTCAAATGGAGGGCCCTCGGTCTGATGTAGGAGCACTTGCAATGTTTGTGGCTACCCGGTGCAGCCGTGCATAGCTAGAATGTGTGGCACACTGCAGGCGTATAGTGATGGCTCCCCACAGATTGGAGAGCTTATGTGCTTTTCTCATTTTCATCACAGTGGTCCTCCACCCACCCTGGCCGTGGCACGTCTTTCCCACACTGGACCCAGTTGGGCCGATCGAGTCAAGTCGTCCCAGTCACTTCCGGTCCCCAGTCAAAACAGCAACATCCCTACTGAAAAACCAGGTGAACTGTTCATATTTACAGATTATTGTGGCATTTATAAAATGATTGAAATTTGAATTGCATGAAAGTCGTAAAATGTTCATGCAAAAATAAAATTGTCATTATTTAGTCACCTTCAAACCATGGCCTTTCAAACCACTGATGATTTTTTTGTTCTTTGGAAACAAAACATGGGAGTGGATGGTGGCGCCTCTTCAAAAACCTCCTTGTGCTTTGTGTCATATGTGCCAAGTAGGGATGCTAAACAATTAATCGCGATTAATCGTTAGCAGAATAAAAGTTTTTGTTTACATCACATATGTGTGTAAACTGTGTATAATAAATATGTATATATATAAATATGAACACATTCATGTATAATTTTAAGAAGAAAAAAATGTATATATTAAGTATTTATATTTATATATAATCTAAATTATACATAAATATACAAATGTATATACACATGTAAACATTTCTAAAACATATACATGCATGTGTGTACATTTATTTATACAAATTTATTATACACAGTTCACACACATATATGATGTAAACAAAAACTTTTATTCTGCTAACGATTAATCGCGATTAATCGTTAAGCATCCCTAGTGCCAAGTGTCCTGAAGTCATACAAATGGGATAAAATATAATCCATTATTTATTATATTTGCCAAATGCATACAAATAAATATGAAATATATTGAACAATGACTTTTTTAATATATTTTTGCGCGAGCTAGACCTTTAATTCATTCCCTGACATTTTTTTTTTTAAGTTGCCCGCCAGCATTTTTTGTGATTTTTACAAAAGTTTCACAAAATGCCTTCCAGGAAAATTTAAACATAAAAATATATCAAATGAAAGAACAGACCCTCTGCTTTCAAGCTAACTAAACAGAGGAAAAAACGTTTCATCCTATCTTTATTTTTTTCTCTGCCTATAAACTCTTAAATATGGGTATTTTTCTTTAAAAATATTTTTTTTAGCAAAAAGCTGAAATATTTGCGTATAATTGCATATTTGTAAAGGAATGTTATTAGAGATACACAGAGTGTAAAATTAATAAATAATTTTTTGCTTCAGTTTTTTAATAAATTGGGTAAGCGCGCCCTAGTGGATAATCTCGGTATTACAGAAAACCATAAAAACTCATGGAACACGTTATTTTCATGCAAATGTTTATTTTTAATTGACCAGATGACTTGTCAATGTTGGGGAAAGAAAGTCCCAATGAAATCAACACTGATAATTCTTATTTTTTTATTATTCGTAATATTGCAGTGTTTATTATAAATAATTTATCAGTGTAAATTATTTAAAAAAAATTAATTCAATAAAAAAAAATGTACTTCCACACACTTGTGGCGATAATTTTCTGATGACGTCAGCTAGACGGTTTGGGCGGGAGCATCCGTTAACTCCGCCCCCTCCAAATGTCAGTCTGCTGCCATTTCAGTTTCTGAATGAAACGCCTACTTTTCTATATCCAATTAAAGCACAGTGAAAAGCAACTAGCCACACCAACTATTTTCCCTCGATTTTCACTAGTTTCACTCAGAAATATGTCAGAAGTCAATCGCAATTTCCAGTTCATTGGGGACTTTAAATTCTATATCAGTGTGCAAAGTAATGGTAATCATTAACTGCTGAACAGTTGCGAATGACTGCCATTTATTCTATGCATCTTAATGCTGCATTCACACCAGCCGCGGTAGAGGCCTCAAGCGCAAGTGATTTCAATTATAAGTCAATGTGACGATGCGTTGACGTGCGTCTGGAGGTCTCGCGGCGCGAATGAGGCGTTTAGCCCGGCGTGGTAGACGTGATTCCGCCTCATTCACGCGTCTAGTTCATGCGAATGGCGCCAATTGAGCTTTGCTTCGGCAAAAGCGCGAGTTGAAAATTTTGAACAATGTTTAAAGGGGCGTGTTTCCTAACCGACATTGTTGCCTGGGTTGCGTATGTGTGGGGCAGGTCTATCAAAAGAAGGTCCAGATTCTATTGGGGTAGGGGCGTGTTTGTTTAGGTGAATTCAAATATCAACATTGGCTTTCAGAGATCATGCATCCCGCCTTTTAATGACCTTTTAAGTTGTGGTTTATTTGCTGTTACTCTAAGCAGCTTGACTTTTGATTTGTCAATAGCCAAAAAAGATGCAGAGGGCTGGGAGACGGTGCAGCGTGGGCGCTCAATGAGACCTCGCTCCATTGCTATGGTGGCCAAGGTTACCCCCGTACTGGCCAAAGTGAGCCCCAAAGATGACAGCAACAAGGAGAACCAGCAGCTTCAGCCATCACCCCCGGACAAACCTCTGGAGGTGGGGAAACAAGAGCAACCTCTTCCCCAGGAGCAGAGCCAGGAGGAGGAGAAGACCCCCATCATCGAGGTACTGATGTCAATCAAACCCTATCATTAATTATTCAGCAGCCAGGCGAAGATATGAAAGCTCCGTGTTTTATCTTCCAGTCTGTTTTTGTTTTGTGTCAGTGTGTTCGTAGATACACTGTCCAGACAGGGCTGTATCAAGTGTACTAGCATTGATTTTTGTGTATCAGATTGATGGGGAGAAATAATGAGTTGTTATGAAATGTTGACAATATGATGTCCTGTATTACATTAGTAAAAGATGCCAAAGTACTAAGTGTACAGACATTTTAGATGAATAGATAGATAGATAGATAGATACAATGCATTATGGGATTGCCTTTTCTGCAAATGTAGTGCTGTATTGAAATTTGCCCTCAGGCGGTAGTAATATTAAGAATAAAGTTTTTTTTTGTAAGAGCTTTCATGTAGGGTACCCTAAAAATGCTGCTATCTTGCCAAGCACAATAGCATCTAGTTGGATTGTTATTCAACTCGAGCGCATGTGATTTTGATTGTACGTTTCTTGGTATGCTACCCGTTTATTATGACATGCATGAAATTGTATAATGATTCAGCATGCCGTGTTTCTTTCAGTTGTGTGCATTTTCTTGCTGTTCTCATATCTGGCAACGGTCTGTCATTGTGAAACGGCAAGAAGCACTGTGACATGCATGTTCCTGTTCATGTTTGTGTATGCATTTGTGTGTATATCGCGCAGCCCCAAGCAGAAAATGTTGAAGAGCCAGAGCAGAGCAACAGCACCCCCTCCGAGGACACGTCACCCCCCGTGTCCGACCCCACGCCACCCCCTACTACTCTTCCTCTGCAGGTCCAAAGCACGGTTCTTGCCTCCGCTCCAGATCCTACTCCCCCAGTCAATTCCCAACCAGAGGAGGCAGGCACTGGCCAGGCTGGAGGGGAAGAGGGGATGGAGGGGTTGTCGTGGAAGGTCACGGCACCATTGGAAGAGGCAGCGGCAGTGGTCCACGTTCCCCTGGCAGTGAAACTGGAGAGCATGCTGGACCCCACAGAACTTTCCACCGTGAGTGCTGAGAGACACAGGCCAGGGTCAGGTCTCCCGCCTAAACAAAGTCAATCTCAAAAGCAGGATCACCCCCAATGAGAATGATGTGTGTTTGTGTATGTGTTAAGGGGGTGAGCAAGTATCTGCTGCAGATCTTGTTTGGGAGGGCCTTTTATTTTCAGATAGCTTTGAGACTTGCCACCGTTGCCCTGGTACCGTATATTCCGGACTATAAGCCGCACCGGAGTATAAGCTGCATCATTTGAAAATGCGTCATTAAGACGAAATAACATATATAAGTCGCAGTGGACCATACGTTGCGTTTATTTAGAAAATTATTTCACAAAATCCAAGCTGAAGAACAGACATTTAATCTGGAAATGCAAGTTATTCAACTAAACAATAGCAGACAGAACAGCAGGCTGAATAGATGTCTGTACGTTAAAGTAATAATATCAGTTATTTAAACGATAAACCATAGCATACAGAACTTACCTGGAAGGTTGAATAGTCTAAATTAACCGAACAAGCCAACTAGCGTGAAGCTCGCAGACTCGTCATTCTGCATCACTGAATCCATTGAATTACATAAATACAGGAGCAGCATATAGCAGACTCTCGCGGCTGTAGACGGTAATGTTGTCTCTTGCCTCATAAATGTCCAAATTTATTCATACTGACTTACAAGGCGCACCTGACTATAAGACGCAGCACCAGCCAAGTTATGAAAAAAACGTGGCTTTTAGTCCGAAAAATACAGTATTTTAAGCTTATCGTGTGTCCATCCCCAAAAGTCAGACAATGTGACTAGTTTTGTATATGGGCTGTCATTGGCATTGACCTCCTAAAACACGTTCAGCTCCGTAATACAATCCTAAAATAGGCCATTGTCCTTTTCCACCAAATAGGTGCTGGTGCGCATTGATATATATTGCTGTGTCTGATATCAGTTATTGGCATTGGTCGATAAATCTTTCTGCTCATTGTTACTTAAGGGAATTCTTTTATAAAAAATTACTCACCCCCATGTCATCCAAGATGTTTGTGTCTTCAAAAGAAAAAGAAAAGAAAGTTTTTTGAGGAAAACATTCCAGGATTTTTCTCCATATAATGGACTTTACTGGACCTCAACAGTTTACAGTTTAAATGCAGATTCAAAGGGCTCTAAACAATCCCAACCAAGGCATAAGGGTCTTATCTAGCAAAGCGATCATCATTTTCGGCCAAAAAAGTACTTCTTTTCTTAATGTGATCTTACATTGTGTTACACGTATGCAAATATAAGTCAATACTATATTTATAAAAAAGAACTGTGAACATAAGTTTACAAGTAGGGAATTAATAAAAAGAAATTAAGTACATTAAAGGGAAACCAGGCAAGTCTGCGTAATATTTCTCTACGAGCTCCCCCTAGTGTCTGAAAGTAAATGCTTAAAGGGATAGTTCGGCCAAAAACGATATTAAACCCATGATTTACTCACCCCCAAGCTGTCCGAGTTGCATATGTCCATCGTTTTTAAGACAAACACATTTTCGGATATTTTAGAAAATATTTTAGATCTTTCTGTTGATTAAATGTAATGTTACGGGGTCCACCCATAGTCCACGACCTTCAAGTCCAAAAAAGTGCGTCCATCCTTCACAAATTAAATCCAAACGGCTCCAGGATGATAAACAAAGGTCTTCTGAGGGTAATCCGTGCGGTGTTGTTGTAGAAATATCCATATTTAAAATGTTATTAACGTAATTAACTACCTTCCGGTTTCGCCGCCATCTTAGACTCAGGAGAGAGTATTATCCTGAATGCGGATGACTCTAAGATGGCGGCGAAACCGGAAGGTAGTTAATTACGTTAATAACATTTTAAATATGGATATTTCTACAACAACACCACACGGATTACCCTCAGAAGACCTTTGTTTATCATCCTGGAGCCGTTTGGATTTAATTTGTGAAGGATGGACGCACTTTTTTTGGACTTGAAGGTCGTGGACTATTGCTGGACCCCGTAACATTACATTTAATCAACAGAAAGATCTAAAATATTTTCTAAAATATCCGAAAATGTGTTTGTCTGAAAAACGATGGACATATGCAACTCGGACAGCTTGGGGGTGAGTAAATCATGGGTTTAATATCGTTTTTGGCCGAACTATCCCTTTAATGATTTTGAGAATTGATTTTGAATCGGCCACGTAAAATTTTTTTTAATCGAAATTCGCTTTTTTTGCCCAGCCCTATTGCTTTCTCAGTATCTGCATTAAAACAATAAATCCACATTGGTTGACCACTAGTGCCCACAGCACGAATCTGCAAATCTTATTTGGTACTTTGTCATAATTGACCGCAATATTACATATCCTCCACAATGACAAACTAAACCGTCATGGTCTTATTTTTAACATTCGAGTAATAAATTCACACAAACGCTTTCTTAAATGTACATAGTTTTGTTAATTATAATGAAAACAGTCTAGTTGTGTTTTGCATCAGCATGGCCCTTTTGATTTGACCATTTGAATGATTTACATGGTTATGGTTTCTATCTAACGCATCCCAATCAATGGCGTTAGCATTTTTGATTCAAAAGCAACTGGTATCATGCTGATCTAAAATGGCATCATGGCTTTGGGGCCATAACCGGCACATGTGTCATATTATATTAGGTATTTAGATAAAAGATGAGAACCGTGAAATAGTTAAGTCTGTTGATGGAGCCAACTTGACTTGCAGACTTTTTCTTAACATGTGATGGCTTTAGGAGTGGCAACTTCTGTTTTGGCGTCATGTTGGTTTCTGTCTCCCTTTGAGAAACCTCATAGGGGTTAATTAGGGCTAAACGCACACCAATCTCTGTCCATTACTCTATGGGACTTGGCCTCTGTACCAAATTCTGAAACAATAGAGATTGATTGGTCTTAAATGCTCAGACGAGAGCGCAGTTGTCGAGTCAGAATCCGGAATCGTTGCTTCCGAAGTCCCGACACCACCTCTCTGGGTGGGTCAGATAAGCCCCGGTCTGTTTAGACTCCAGATGTAAGACCAACAGGCGCCCCGTTGAGAGAAATCCACTTCTCATTACGCCTTTTAACGTGACGTCTGACGCTAGCTTCTGCGATTCGCGCTGTCTTCATCTTCTCCCACGGCCAACTCGAAATTGGCACTTGGCATACTGTTCACTCGTCAGGTCTTGGAAACAGAGGTCAAGTGCTGTGGCCTCTGATGGCAATGGGAAGGATAGTTTTTCCAAAATATTTTGGCAATTTACCAGTCATCACGGGTCATGAAGACCCACAGGTGTGCCTGTGGAAGGAATGCACGAGGAACAATGCGCTCTTTAACAAACCACTCTTAGAACTAAAATCAGCATTGACCCTTTTCAGGTAAATGTTGTATATAACAAAACCGTTTGTACTACAGGAAAAATTGGAAAAACTGGCTTGGACATATAACTAGAAACCTTTTAATGTCTAAGACCGGGGATGGGATAATTGCCTCAATGTGTAAAATTTCTGAAAAACAACAACAACTTGGTTAAGTTCTGATGCACGACAAAATTAGATTAAAATTGCAAAGCTACTCCAGCCACAATATTTTTCCTGTTCGTCTGAAACAAAATTACTTTACAACTTAGTGTCTGTTGTTTACAAATAGATAATTTGTGTCAATGGATTTCTAAATTAAATTATTATAATTATTTTAGTTGCATATATAAAACTAATATATTTATTTAAATAAATTACTAGTAAATTAAAGTAAATTACTGTTATGTTAAAACTTGATCTAAAAATTCTAAATTAAAATTGAAACCATTTTTAAATTCAGATTAAAGATTCAAGAGCAAAGGTCATAATGAGCTTTGTGGTGTTTTTTTTTTTTTCGGTGGGGGCAAGTTATGTAGTATTTAATTGTAACTTTGGCTACACAATGTCAAAATTACAGTAATTACCACAGATCTGCATATCGTAATAATATTTTAGCATAATTTTAGTTTTAAAATATATTTAATGAAGTTCAAGTTGATTTTACAAAACATTATCATGCTTCTTTTAAGCACAGACAAATAGCATACCATATACGTAAGAAATAATTGACGACGCTGTTGAATTATTAGAAAATAATGCACACCTAATGCAGCACAATGGCAAGCATTATTTTCAAATAATTCAAAGGACCGGACTCAATTCTTCTGCAAACTCAATGCAAATCGTAGTAGTCACAAAATATTTTATTTCTCTATTCATGTTCATAGACACGGTTTTCTGCTGTTTTTCATGTCATTGAGAACAAATGTCTCTTTTGTGTCACTAAGCATGAATTTCTATTAACAGTTTTTCGTGTCCGTGGAACGACTTTCTTTTTCATGCCATTTTATGTATTGTTTTCTCCTTTTATTTTCTGTTTTTAAATAATTGTCGCTTGGGGTGGTTTGGGTTGGGAGGTAATTTTATGTATTGGATTCTCATGTTTTTCTTCCAATTTTTAAACTATTGTCACTTGGGGTTGGGGTTTGAAATCTAACAAAGTCATTCTTACCCCAACCCCAAGTGACAATAGTGAAAAAAAGAAGGAAAGAAATAAGAAGACAATACATAAAATAATTATAGAAATTTGTGCGAAGTTACACAAAAAAAAAACATTTGTGCTCAATGACACGTAAAAAAGTAGAAAATTGTGTCAATGAATACGAATAAATAAATAAAAAATATTTTGTGGCTATACCACGACTTGCCTTGAGATTGGGCTGGCTTATACCACGGTTATTTTGCTCTGGTGGTTATGTAAGGAAAAATCGACGACGGGCCGTTGAATTATTAGAAAATAATGCACACCTAATGCGGCACAACGGCAAGCATTATTTTCAAATAATTCAAAGAAGTCAATTATTCTGCTTATACAACCAAATGTCAAGGCAAGTTGTGGTATAAATATTTTATTTCTTTATTCATGTTCATGGACACGGTTTTCCGCTTTTTTTGTGTCATTGAGAACACATTTTTTTTTTGTGTCACTTAGCATAAATTTCTATTAACATGTTTTTTGTGTCCGTAAAACAACTTTCTTTTTCGTGCCATTTTACGTATTGTTTTCACAAAAAAGTGACACAAAAAAGACAATTGTGCTCAATGACATGTAAAAACTTTGAAAATTGTGTCCATGAACACGAATAAATAAAAAATATTTTGTGACTATGCCACGACTTGCCTTGAGATTGGGCTGGCTGGCTTATACCACGCTTACCACAAATATTGCTCTGGTGGTTATTTTAAGACATTTGACAGGTTAGGTGTGTGTTTCACAGAAAAATAATCAATATCCGTCAAATCGGAATAAAGCATTCAACAGCCTTGTGGTAGTGATGTTACATTTGAAGCGAGGCTTCGGAGCTTGTGTCGAGCAACAGTGGGCGTGTCAGATGAAGCTTTGATTCGAAGCTTGTGTTGTTAACGTTGAAATCACGTGACCAATGACAAACGAAGCTTCACTTTCTGCTCAGTCACGTGCGCGCTTCGCTTTGCGTGTCAGAAGGTTCGAACTCTAGAGGTTTTTTATGAGTTATTTGCCTTATTCACATTTTGGTCCCACATACTATTGTATATATAGTATTGTAATTACGTGTGAACATTATTCTGTACAATACAGTATTGAATCATGTGAATATTAACTCAAACTGGAATTTATTGCCACCCTTTAATGAGTAAGCCTGCAGCCATATCACCCTGTAGCCCAAGACAGCTTGCCCACTGAAGCTAAGCAGGGCTGAGCCTGGTCAGTACTTGGATGGGAGACCACTTGGGAAAAAAACCAGGTTGCTTCTGGTAGTGGTGTTAGTGAGACCAGCAGGGGGTGCTCACCCTGTGGTCTGTGTGGGTCCTAACACCCCAGTATAGTGATGGGGACACTATACTGTCAAAAAGCACCGTCCTTCGGATGAGACGTTAAACCGAGGTCCTGACTCTCTGTGGTCATTAAAAATCCCAGGATGTCCTTCGAAAAAGAGTAGGGGTGTGCCCCGGCATCCTGGCCAAACTTGCCCATTGGCCTACTAATCATCCCTCATATTAATTGGCTGTATCACTCTATCTCCTCTCCACTAATAAGCTGGTGTGTGGTGAGCGTTCTGGCGCAATATGGCTGCCGTCGCATCATCCAGGTGGATGCTGCACATTGGTGGTGGTTGAGGAGATTTCCCCCGTTCATATGTAAAGCGCTTTGAGTACTGAGAAAAGCGCTATATAAATGTAAGGAATTATTATTATTATTATTATTATAGTAAATACATTTATTATATTGACCATTCACACACATGTTGTCTAAGCTTTATTTGTACACATAATATTAATATTAATCTGAATTTCATCAGCTTGTTGCTTCACTGACGGAGCTTTTTCCAGAAGCAAGTGCTATATGTTTTATTAACCAAAAGATGGCGCTGTTTTCGACACCCTCATTGAGGCTTCGAATCATGGTTCGAAACAGTAAGGGAAGTATCGGTGCTTGATTCGATGATTCATTTACCCATCACTACCTTGTGGTATAATTTAAGACATATGACAGGTTACGTGTGCATTTATCGAAAAATAATACATACCTATTGAACATTTCTCAAACAATCAGAATAAAGCATTCAACAGCCCCATGGTATAATGCAATATTAAGCAAGTATTGCAGTTTTCTTCAAAATTGCGCAGCCCTTATTGTAACTAAATTGCGTGTTAACTAATCATTCTGCTTTCTGTGAAACACAACGAACACATGCACCAGCACTAGCACCAATTTGATGGAAAAGATGAATGTGTATCTATGCTATATAGTGCCAAAAAGAATCACCTTCCCCGTTCTCATGCCCTCATCCTTATCGTGGTTGCGTGCTGCATGAGTTTGCTATGCTTCACCATGTGTTTTTGTGATTGATCGTGTTTATGGCGTGTGCCTGAGTTTTAATTTCTTTTCATCACGGTTTACTTTTTGCATTGGTAAAGTTTTGCAGTACAGCCGGCTTTCCAAGAAACTTCCAGATTTTGATCGCTTTGAACGTTTGCATTCCTGAAATGAAAGTCTAACATAATTCCAGATGAAGTGCTGAATTGATTGCACCACATCTTAATTGAAGTTATTCTGGGCATGTACTCAAAAAACCTGGTGTGGATAACTTGGCACTGTACCGTACATTCAGCATATTCAGTGTGGAGACTTTTGTGACTTGAGCGTGAGTGTTATTGTTCCTGTTATCAGCCCCAGTCTATGGCTGAGGTCCTTGCTAAGAAGGAGGAACTGGCCGATCGCCTGGAAAAAGCCAACGAAGAGGCGATCGCAAGTGCCATCGCTGAGGAAGAACAGCTGACGCGGGAGATCCAGGCGGAAAACAACAAACTGGAGACGGAAAACGAATGTGACTTCTCGGTACATCAACCATTAATTTATACCTATTGTTAGAGTTGACTTATTTAAAGACTTTTTACTAAAAACATTTTCTAAATTGAACAATATTTTTATTTTGTTCTTCTCTCCCTAAGGCAAGTATTGGAAGTGGAAGTTGTGGCCTGAACTTGGACTGGAGCGAGATGCTAGCTGATTATGATGGTATAGCATCTTAATGGTTACTGCATGCTTGCTTGTATACCTGTATGTAAAGGAATAAAAGCACTATACTGTACAGTGGCGGCTCGTGACTGCTCTTCCAAGGGGCGCAAATTCAAAATATGTGTTCGGAGTGTCATGTGTGTTGCTTGTTTTTTCAAAATATGTATTTGTTGCGTCATGTAAACCATGTGCATCACTTGTTTTATCAAAATAAGTGCCTGCAAGTGCACACACGTCAAACCATTTATAATAAAAGATGCACACGTTCACAAAATACACGCAAGACACTCCCTTAACAGTAAACTCTGATTACGCATGCGATTATGTGAGTATCTGGCAAACACAAGCGTCTCTTTTATCATAAACCCTTTAGACGCGTCTGCAGCAGTCACTTATTTTGACAAAACATGTGATGCGCATAGGTTCACTCGATGCACTGAACACACATTTTGAAATTACGAACCACACACATGATGGGCTACATACATGTTGTGACGAACTTCGCATCATGCGCCCTTGAAAAAAGAAGTCACTGGCCGCCACTGGCACTATATTTGATTCTTTGCTTTGTGTAGTTTGGATGTTTTACTTGACTGATTAGTTAATAACTTTCATTTCGTAATGTGATACCCAAAAAAATTTTCAATTTCTATTCTCTTAGCTCGGGAACCTTGGCGTCAGAGCACCTCGTGGGGTGACATAGTGGAAGAAGAGCCAGCACGCCCGCCCGGCCACGGCATTCACATGCATGAGAAACTCTCTTCTCCTTCACGCAAACGGTATCAGAGTCATGCGGTCACATTTGTTACAGAACACAGATATCTAACTTTTCTTATATCCTAAAAGGCACTTTTTTTGTTAAAAATAAACACAAGTCAGTTATTAAGCAAGTACGTAAACATTTAGTGTTTACCGATTCGAAACGATAAGCTTGTCGTAATGATTTGTAAGTTAAGTTGTTGAGTTGGATTTTGCGAGAAATGTCAGTTGATTTTCAACAAAGGTAAATGTAAGTACATAAAGTAACACGCAATTTCATTTTACAAACAGAGATGGCGATAGAGAGGCAAAAGTTAAAGATTGCAGCTTTAAAACATCGGAGCTGTGTCCAAATTCGCATATTGTGACAGTAGGTACTAAATTAGATGAAGTACCTACTCATCACCCCTTTAAACAGTACGTACTATATAGTTTGTATATGGATCGTATGAATGAATTCGGACGTACTATATCCGCCATGTTGATGCATTCATCGTCATAACAAGTTAGTCATTAACTAGCATGACGTGAAACAATCATCATTTAAACACAAGGGACAGCTGTTTAGTAATATATTTGCCTTAGAATAATTTTGCGTTACCGCTTTCAGGCAAGATTTTAGGGAGGTATGCCACCGAAGTAAAGGAGAGCTTAAAAAAAGTGTGGTGTATATATTGTTTTTGTATTTTTCGTACATTTAGAAGAAATTTTAGTACGAAATCAGGATTTGTTTGTGAAAATGTCTGTATGCACATTTCAAACACAAATTTGTGCGTATGCATGCTTGGTGAATGAGACCAAATTCTCTCAAGTCATCCAAGCAGGTAGTCTCGCTTTAAACAGCTTTTATTGAGAAAGTTGGCCACTTAACAAAACAACGTTGCTGATTCCAATTCGCACGAATTAAACATTGCGAGCCGCTATATTGATTTTGAAAAGGTGTGTTTTGAACGAAACAAGAAATGTTAAGAAGCACATTGAACCGTTTTCTCGTGTTTGTTGTCGTTGTCAGAACCATTGCGGAGTCGAAGAAAAAACATGAAGAAAAGCAACTGAAAGCCCAGCAGCTCCGAGACAAGCTCAGAGAGGAGAAGACGCACAAACTGCAGAAACTTATGGAAAGAGTATGTCATTTTTTCCTTAACACCTGTAGACACGGCTGGTTTAGTTTTTCCTAACCCGTTTCAGCCACCAGGGAAAATTTGATCCGTATAGTTGTTGAAAGAATCACTTAACAGCCATTTTAGTTGTTCATAATGATACACTGTGGCTGAGACTCCCAAATCTGATGTTGGGAACCTCGCCGAGCGTGTTTGTTTTTGTTCTGCCCTGTTCTTCTGAGATGAGTGAGATCTAAGACAATATTGCATATTTATATATCCGTACTTAAAGTAGACCACTACCGTGTTTTTCACACCTCTGACAAGTTTGACCCCCGCAGTCCCAGAAAACTTGCTTTGTCGCTATTTGATCTTCGTGTGTCATTCTTCTCAGGAGAAAGAAGTGAGGAAATGGAAAGAGGAGCTGTTGGATCAGAGGAGAAAGATGATGGATGAAAAGCTGCTTCATGCCGAATTCAAGCGAGAGCTTCAGCTCCAGGCAATTGTGAAGAAAGCACAAGAGGAGGAAGCAAAGGTTTGCTGTTCTCAGACAGATATTTTTTGCATAAGTGTGAAACTCCTGTCGAGCCTGTACTATGAAGATACACTAGCTTTTAAAGTTTGGTGTCACATACTCGCGTGTTAATATTTGTTTCACATTTTAGAATAATAGTAAACTCATAACAAATTTGTACTTATTTTAGATGGGTTGTATATTTTTGCATTTTCAGTAAGGATGCATCGAAAGGAAAATTCCTGGCCAAAGCCGAAATTAAACACTTTGAATAACCTAAGATGGTTTTATATTTTCCTAATTATTTTCCCAATTTTCTCACCTTTGCATAAGTAACATTTTCAGAATGTCATTTTTACTATATTTATTTAACGTTTTAATTAACACTGAACATTTTGTTAACATTCCAGCAGACATAATAGAGCATTTTTACGTCTGGATAGCTATCTGATTTGTTAAAACAGTACAATTTACATTCGACCACATAAATTAATCTTGCCTAAATGGTTATTAAACCATTCTTCTATTCTCGCACAAAATGCAATTACACTATTCATTATTACTCTGCCTTAAGAAACTTCCAAAGACGCTTAAGCCCGGGGTATAGTCTGTTTTTAAATGCACAGCCTACAACCAACAGTAAATACAAGGTACGCTTAAAAAAAATGTATTTAACTGCATTTAGTTACGATTTGGCAAGTTATACATTTACTAGCACAGTGCAGCTTGTAATTGCCAAAGTGAATGTCGTTCTCAGAAGAAGGAATGCTAAATATTGGATGCAGGCACTAGCAGCAAGCGCATTACGATGACGTCGAGCCTCATACTGTTTATGGTAAAGACAATGTCAGCTGATACAGCTAGACGATCAGTCATGTGGGTTTAGTGTTCGCTACATCAGAATTTTATTCGGCAAATGCGTTTCCATCTCCCATTATTTGCATTTAATCTTTGTCGGATAATTAAAAACCACCTTAAGTGAGCTTAAAAACGTTTTTGCGAATAAGGGATTTAGAATTTTGGCGTTTCTTATGCAATACTTCAAAATGCGCATAAAATCAGTGTGATAAAACCCAGTTTGGTAAAAATTATCCGGCCGAAAAAAGCAAAAAACTAATTTTCGGCGTTCGGCCAAACAAGTGCACTGCAAAAAAATTTCTTTCTTACTTAGTATGTTTGTCTTGTTTTTAGTAAAATATCTAAAAATTCTTAAATTAAGATGATTATTTTCTTGGTGAGCAAAATGACCTAGAAAAATAAGTCTAGTTTTTACACAAAAAATATAAAATGTAAGCGTTTTTTTTTTGTGTGTAAAACAAGCAAAAAAATTGCTAATGGAATAAGAAAACATTTCTCGAATTAAGTGTTTATGAAAAAAGTAAATTTAATACAAGAACATTTTTTTATTCCATTGGCATATTTTTTTGCTTGTTTTAAGCACTAATATACTTTTATACGTTTATATTTTTTGTCTAAAAACTTACTTTCCTAGGTCAATTTGCTCATCAAAAAAATACATCTTTATTTAAGAATTGTTATATATTTTTACTGAAAACAAGAAAAAAAGAAAAGATTTTTTTGCAGTGTACTTGTTTGACCTAACGCTGAAATTTTTTTTTGGCTATTTTAATCCAGATAATTTTGGTTGCCGAACATTCGGTGCATCCCTAATCTTCAGTATAGTCACCCATTAAGTTTGTAAAGATGCACTCTTGTCATTTTATCAAGCAAATTCTTGAGGTCTCACCCTGAGATCATAAGTAAACCGTATTGAAGGAGTTCACATCTTTTCTGGATTTGTTTCTTTAAATAGTCCAAGACATATTTAGTAAATTAAATGTTATTTTTATAACGAAAGAAACAAAGTTGTTTCCATAATTTTATTAACATCTACTAAACCTTACGGGGCGTATACACCAAACGCAAATACAACGATTTGTTGTAAATTTACATACAAAGTTAATGCAAAGACGCTAATAGACGCAAACTCAAGTGTAGTGATGGGAATGATGCGAATTGGGATTCGCGATTGCCACGAAAACATTCAATATTCGCAAATATTTGCATGACACAAAGTTAAATCCTGCGAGTAATCTAGAGCAGGGAACGCGATGCTTCAGGTTTGGTGTGTACACCGCATTAGACAATTTAAGCCTACACTAACCGATTCAAAAGGTTTGTAAGGTCAAGAAAAACATTTCACACAAGTAACCCTAAACGTTTGTTAGTGTAAACAATACAAGTTAACCAGCTTATTAACAGTACGCTATTACTTTTCTAAGCAATCACACTTAGCCACTATGTCACTTCGGTTTTAAATAAATGACAATAAAATCGGCAAAGCAGTCCCAAATCACTAATGTTAAAGAAAACAACTACGTTCTCTCACAATGGTGTAAATTTTAGCACAGACATCTTGTTCATCTCATATTTGGAATAATCTCAGAATCTCAATCTTGATGATTTGTGTAGGTAAATGAGATCGCTTTTATCAACACTCTCGAAGCACAGAATAAGAGGCATGATGTGCTGGCTAAGCTAAACGAATACGAACAACGACTCAATGAGCTACAGGAGGAACGTCAGCGGAGACAGGAGGAAAAACAGGCCAGGGATGAAGCCGTCCAGGTACAGATATAAATTTTTATTTGGTCTCTAATAACAATTCTATTCAAATGTATTTACTAGCGCTTTTCAAAATGCATTTTGTTTTAAAGCTGCCTTACAGAAAATGCATGTTTATACTACAGTAACAACTTCCTTTTCTGGCATAAGTTATAGTTAAGTAACATCCTTATTCTCACATTAGATAACTCACACATCTTATTTGTCTGTTCAGGAGCGCAAGCGGGCTCTGGAAGCGGAGCGGCAGGCCCGTGTGGAGGAGCTTCTGATGAGGAGGCGAGAACAGGAGGCGAGAATCGAACAGCAGCGGCAAGAAAAGGAGCGAGCGAGGGAAGATGCTGCGCGGGAGAGAGCCAGGTTAGTGTCGTGATGCCCTCCCTAACGGGTCTGCAATCTGATTCAGTGAAATTCAAGGAAAAATGCAACAGTCACCTGGGAATTAAGGCTTTTTAAACTTTATTAGTGCAGTGTGTTTATGTGTGTAAGCTAAATAAATATATACTATATGTAATTTTTTCACAAAAGAATGTTAAAAAAGACAGTGCCAGACATGTTTTGATGTTGGGTCGAAGTGTACAACAGCTTAAAAAGTTCTTGCAGGTGAAGTTTAAAGGTTTACTTAGTGAATCAAGTTTATTGGCACATTTTTTCATTTAATTATTGGTAGGGCATTGCTAAGCATTTGCTAGGGTTTCTGGTTGGTGTGCTTTGGTGTTTTCTGTATTACATGTTTCATCTAATTTTTACACAAACAACGTAGAGACCGTGAAGAGCGTCTGGCTGCTCTCAGTGCAGCTCAACAGGAGGCCATGGAGGAACTACAGAAAAAAATCCAGATGAAGGTAAACTACAAACATATTGTAGGTCATCAAATTCTGATAAATAATACTCTCAATGTTTGATGCACTTCTGGCAGAATCCAACAAAGATTCAGATTTTGACAGATTCAGTATAGATTCAGATAGATTTAACATAGATTTCAAAAGATTTCAAATAGATTAATTATAGAATCAGACTATAAATTGAATCGGTGTAGATTCAAATAGATTTCCGACAGATTCGGTGTAGATTCGAATAGATGTCCGACAGATTCGGTGTAGATTCGAATAGATGTCCGACAGATTCGGTGTAGATTCGAATAGGTCCCTGACAGGTTCGCCCTAGATCCGGATAAGGGATGTTAACCGATGACCGTTTGACCGATGGTTGACCGTATCAACGTTAACCGGTCAAAGTTGTCGGTTGTCGGTTAAAAAAAGGGATCTGTAAATTAGGCTATTATAGACAGTGGACTAAACCCTACTACAGTTAGTCATCAGTTAGTCATATTTTTGTGTGAAGTGAACAAATCCCTCCAGTTTTTCATAACTGGTCTGTTTGTACTTTATAAACCAATAAAAAAACATTTGGCGCGAGGTCACTGCTTTTGGTTTCGCATGCTCACAAGGTTTGCGAAAAGTAAATGGTACAGGCTATTTTTTGATAAATTCCTTTATTCGAATAGTAAATAAAATACAGCAATTTTGGTTGTGTTCCAAATGATTAACATTTATGTCTTTTAGGCTAACAGTAAAGTGCAGAGTAAGTTTTGTTTCTGTAAATCCTCAGCAATGATTTTTACCACTTTATTAATTTTTGCTTTGTAGAAAGCATTTCTTTAAAGTGAATTTCGTTTTGTATACATTGTATCTTAATTTTAATAAATGTTTCATCAACCAAATGCATGTATTTAATAAATAAAAAGCAAATATAGCAGAGTATATAATTACCGGTCCGTGCATGAAGGCGCCGGCACGTCGCGTTCACTTGCATTGCATTGTTAATTAGAATGCACCTCATCATAAATAAATAAAACTCAGCGTAGGCCTATATGCCTCATACAAGCATTAAATATCTTTGCTGCATTTGTTCTAGAACAAAAACAGTGTGAGACCTGCTTTGGCCGGTGCGTCTTTTACACATTCTGAAGGTGTCCGTTTAATCCATTGGTTTTATCGTGTTGCAGTCTATTAGGCAACATTCCGCATAAGATGGGTTTAGATTTGGAAATACATTACATCTATATTTCAGTGGTAACAGAAAAGGTGATGATGATCATCCTATGTCTTTATTATTACTACCCCAAACTAAAGTGCAGTCTCTTCTAAGCTGTCATTTTATCAAATGAGCCACGGCAATTTTCAAATGAGCTTCACAAACGCCTTTATTTTCAAGTTCAACGCGATCACCTAGTACCTAAACTATTTCGAAACTAAGCACGGCGCCGCGTTTGCGGGACTTATGTTTCGCGCTGTAGGGGATTTAAAAAGTATTGTGAGGTCTCTGTGTGTGTGTGAGCCGGAGGCAGAGCGCAGAGAGATGCGAGTTGCGAAATTGCAGGCGCGGCTCGAAATGGCTGTTATTTTAAATAGCATAGCATATTTTAAACTAATAGGCCTATCGGTTAACCGGTTTCAACCGGCTAATGAGGCTCGGTGGCCGGTCAAGAAAATTTTTCGTTTTCGCCATCCCTAATCCGGATAGGTCCCTGACAGGTTCGCCCTAGATCCGGATAGGTCCCTGACAGGTTCGCCCTAGATCCGGATTGGTCCCTGACAGGTTCGCCCTAGATCCGGACAGGTCCCTGACCGGTTTACGGTAGACTCTGCAGATCCCTGACCGGTTTGCCGTAGACTCGGACAGATCCCTGACTGTTTCACCGTAGACTCTGATAGATCCCTGACTGGTGCAACATGGATAAGGAAAGATTCAGGACAGATTCAGAAAAGATTCAGATAGATTTAACATATATTTCTAGATTGACTCAGTATAGATTTAGATTGATTCCAGATGCAACATTTTTTGTGTAGATTTAAAAAAGATTCGGATTCCAGATAGATTTGGATAGAGTATACATCGCTTCCATAGAGATTCAATATTGATTCACATAGATTCAAAAATAGGTGTGATCGACAGCGGTGCACAGACCGACAGGTGAATGATGTCAACATGGTTTTGGATAGGTTTCATATAGATTCATATTCCAGATTGATGTAACATAGATTTGGATAGAGTATATGTAGCTTTCATAAATTTTAGATAGATTCAACATAGATTAAAAGAGATTTAACTTTGTCAACATGCTTTTTTGCTTTGTTTTTGTGCAGCATGATGAGAGCAGCCGTAGACACATGGAACAGATCGAGCAGAGGAAAGAGAAGGCAGCTGAGCTGAGCAGCGGCAGACACGCTAACACAGACTACGCACCCAAACTCACACCTTACGAACGGAAGAAACAATGCTCGCTCTGTAACGTTGTGGTAAGTAAAGAATCGAATCCTGCACCATTAGCAGTAACAAGAACTGCAAAAAAATTGATTTTCCACACAGGTTTCCCCAAACACTTCTTCCACCCCATGTCTGTCATTCAGGCAGTCCCGCCTCTAACTCGCACCATTGGTTGAGCCAGAGGTTGACACATCGGGCTGCTCAAACAAACACGGCAATGTTTGGAAAGCATCGTAGAGCCACAGTGTTTACACTCTTCTGTAAGCCAGCCTGCGAATGGCTTACTTTATAGTTGACTTTACACATTAACCGGTGATGTGCTGCCAAACGTAGGAACATTTGGGGTGCGATACATTTCCTCCAGTCACGCCATCCCTGGAGCCGAATGCTGTGATGATGCACAATTTAGCCTTTGTTACTTGCCGTGTACATAAGTACACAAAATGCCAGAACACTAAGGTGATCTGGAGGATTTTCATAAAGAATGAGAATTTAACAGCATTAATTAAGCATGAACTCCAGGCGGAGATTAATAGCTGGGCATAATTATGTTTTTTAAACCACAGGCAACAAATCTTTAAGCGACCGCATTTATCTTCGACCCGCTTGACTTTTTTTTTTAAAGCAGCTGGGGCCAGACACCTTGGAGCTTCAAGCTGACATCAGATTAAGCTCAGAGAATGAAATCTTGTTAAAAATGTCAGATGACCTTGGCCAGGCTCTGACACCAGAGATCAACCCTGGGTCAGCAAGAAGCACTCTAGTTAATGATATTATACACAGACTACCGTGTGGGCTCGACTCCAGGACTCGATGCAGGAGACAAACAACACGAGCATCCAGATACTGGTGTCCTCACCTGGCACAGGAGAAAAGCGAGTTCGGTTTAATTCTGCAGTGGACGTTCTGCGCAATGATTTCGTGCATAGCAAACCTTGTAAGGTGCTTATTACAGAATAAGAAACTTGAGGTTAAATGGTTTAGTGTTTTGATTAAAGGCATAATGGTGAAAATTCACAGGAATTTTGGGGTTCCAACCCACAACCTTCTGTTATCAGCTTAGATCTTTGAAGAAAAGAAAAATTGGTCATTATTAACTCCTTCTCATGTCATTCTAAACTTGTGCAAAGGATATGTTTACTTATTTTAAAAGCATACATCAGGTTTATTTCAATGCACAGTGTATTTATGTTAATTTTATGCAATAAAAAATTACATTTGCACAATTTTTATAAAAGTTAGGACAGAATGGACCTGAAAATGTCAAATGGTGTAACCACCAATTGCACCAAAGAATAAGAAATATTAAATATTTTATCCACCTTGATGGTATGTAAGCGAAATCATCAAAATAATCATTTTAAAATATTATTTTATTAGTTATTTATGAATGTAAATTTTAATGCATTTTTGTAATATTTGTCCGAACATATGCTGAAAACATCTCTGTTTGCTAAATAATCTTTGACAAATGATTGTAAAAAAATGTATGTAAAAATCATACTAAACTAGATGATTATATTTTATTCCATATAATTTTTGTAATTATACTATTTACATTTTAATGAAAAAAATACTAGTTACACCAATTGACAGAGACCGGTTACACTGCATTGAATTTTTGCAATTATCCCCCAAATATTCTTTCAAAATTAAAATAAAAACAGAAATTTTAGACTTGGTCCTCAAAAAAGAGAATGTGTGCAAGAAATCAGCAAATTTATTTTGAAATTTTAACCCTTTTCATTTAATTTATCCATACGGACACAAAATAATTAACGTCACGTCATTTACCCTTATTTGTTTTGCTGCTGTTTCCGATACAGCTAAAGTATGCAGTGACTAGAGACTGACTTTAAAGTCCCCATGAAATCAAATGTTTTCCCCTTTAATACAATTTTTTTTAAATCACAAAACCAGTTATAACCAAGGTTGGAATCTGAGGGTGCAAAAAATCAAAATATTTAGAAAATCGCCTGTTTTTTAGCATGAAAACCACAATTATTTTTGGCATAAAAGAAAAATGTATCATTTCGACCCATGCAATTAGTATTGTGGCTATTGCTACAAATATACGTGTGACTTAAAACTGGTTTTGTGGTCCAGGGTCACATATATGAACTGGTTTGATCCCAAACGCATATAAAAAAATTCCATATAAAAGATATAAGATTCAAAACATAGTTTTTGTGTTTAAAGGGACACTCAACTTTTTTTGAAAATATGCTCATTTTCCAGCTCCCCTAGAGTTCAACATTTGATTTTTACCGTTTTGAAATCCATTCAGCTGATCTCCGGCTCTGTCGCTAACACTTTTAGCATAGCTTAGCATAATCCATTTAATCTGACCATTAGCATTGCCAAAAAATGACCAGAGAGTTCTGATATTTTTTCTGTTTAAAACTTGACTCTTATGTAGTTACATTGTGTACTAAAACAGACTGAAAATTAAAAGTTGCAATTTTCTTGGCAGATATGGCTAGGAACTATACTCTCATTCTGACGTAATAATCAAGGACTTTGCTAATGTAACATGTGTAGCAGGCGCAATAATATTACACAGCAGCTGAAAATAGTGTTCTTGGTAACTTTCAATAGCAGGAGACTCTTTTCGGGCACTGCATTATATCATTGCGCCTCCTGCAGCCATGTTACGGCAGCAAAGTCCTTGACTATTAAGCCAGAATAAGAGCATAGTTCCTAGACATATCTGCCTAGAAAGTCGCAACTTTTAATTTTCTGTCAGTCTTAGTACACAATGTAACTACAGAAGAGTCTAGTTTTAAATAGGAAAAATATCGAAACTCTTTGGTATTTTTTTAGGTGCAATGCTAATGGTCTAATCAGATTCAATAGATTATGCTAAGCTATGCTAAAAGTGCTAGCACCAGACCCGGAGATCAGCTGAATGGATTCCATTCTATTTTCAAAAAAGTGGAGTGTCCCTTTAAAGTCTAATCTTACACTTTAGCTTCTTCTCAAATTTCATGTCTAATCAAATGCTCTCTAGATGCTGAAGCATAATGCCCCCTATATTATATAAGAACCTGAGCATGAAATCAGACACTTGCTAATACAGTTACTAGTTTTTATATATGGCGAAGTGCACTGTGTGCCGTATGTAAGAAATGAAAAAGATTCAGACAGTGTAAGTATGCTTTCCATTGGGGTGAATGAAGTCCATTATTGCTTCAGTGTCACATAAGCTGCTTTTTATTCTTTGATAACAGTTTATATTATTTCTAAGTCAGGACTCTATTAGACTCCGTTTTTATGCAACTGTGGCGTTATCACAAGCTGCCAAATGTGACTTTGCCAAAAACGAAAATTTTGATTATTTAAAAAGGGGGAGGGGCTTTTTTTATAGTTTTGCACTTACTTCCTGTTTCAGGCGTCACCACATCAAATAATGCTGCACATTCCAGTGCACTTCAGTGGGTCTTTAAAAAAAGACAAATATGTAGCATAAATGTAAACCATACGTGCTATAGATCATACGATAGCTGTGTGATGAAAACCCCTGTGGCGTAGCTCTCAAATCTCAATCGTGCTTTGATTTGCAGTGTCACGTTCTGTTACAAAACACTCGAGAACCGGTGTCCGTTAGTATCATTGATGTTTAACCTCTTGAAACTTTAATTTTGGAAAGTGTATACAAGAAAATTTATTTGGGAGCCATGGAGAAGGTGAAGGTTGTTATTAAATTATGGATTTCTCATAAAAATATGAAATGATATAAGTTTGAATAAATGACTGAATTTATTCAAGAATAGTAAATTATTCTTGAACCACCCCAAACTTATTCACTTTACAGTCACCACATCACACCAACTTGCTGACACTTGCAGAAGTTCATTTGTCTCCCCTGCGGGGTTCAAACCTACAACCGTTCAGTTACCAGCCCAGATCCTTAATTGTCGCAATCCTCCAATTTCCCAAGAACAGAAGCATTACATGAATAATGAGGGCATTTTGTGGAGGCGGAGTCATTATGTTTTCACATGACCTCTTGTGTTTTTGGGACAGTTGTTCTTCACTACAAAGTCAAGAGGTGACATTGGAGCTAACTGTCAACAGTGCCCCAGGTGCCGACACGTTCAAAACAGAGTCGTCGATGCGTTTCGGTCGCTTTAGTTAAAGTTATTCGGCGTCAAGTTCTGATTTTCAAACTGTTATGAGATGTGTCTGTCAGCTTTGCAGATGTCAGTCAGGATCAAGGATCATATTAAGCTTTGAAAAGACGGAACATATGTTTCGACACCTGAGAACTGTCAGGCCGTGAATGATGCTGTAACGTATTGTGAGGTGGATGTGTATATCTCAAGCCCTCTGCTTTTTCTTCAGCCGTTCCCCTTTAAGTGACCGGTGACCTTTGTGTTTGTAGATCACCTCTGAAGTCCACCTGTTCAGTCACATTAAGGGGAAGGGGCACCAGCAGGCGGTTCGAGACAGCAGCAGCATTCAGGGGCGGGAGCTCTCTGATGAGGAGGTGGTAAGTTTCCAAACCCAAAAAATAATTACACTTTACATTGATGGAACAAGGGAAGGGGTTCACAAACACCCAGGGGTTTATAATGGAACTGCAGAGGGATTTTGATATGGCATATAATTAGTTTTAGGGTTGTCAAATGATTTATTGCAATTAATCGGAATTAATCGCATACAAAATTAAAGTTTGTGTATGCATAATATGTGTATGTACTGCGCTTTATTATTATGTAAATATAAATACACAAACATTCTTGTATATATTTAATAAACATTTTTATATAAATGTATATGTTTTATATTAAACATAATAATTACACACAGTGTACACACATAAATAATGATGCATACATAAGCTTTTATTTTGTATGCGATTAATCGCGATTTAATCACATACAAAATAAAAATTTGTTTGCATTTTAACTAAACGCAGTACATACAGATATATTACGTACATAAATAAACATTCTTGTATATATTTAAGAAATGTGTGCGTGCGTGTGTGTGTTTATATTTTTTATATATTTTATATTGTACCAAATAATTATTCACAGTACACACACATGATGCATACACAAGCTTTAATTTTGTATGTGATTAATCACGATTAATCATATACAAAATGAAAGTTTTTGTATGCATGGTGTATGTGTGTGTACTGTGACTTATATATATTTTATATTACACATTATTATTACACACAGTACACACACACATAAATAATGATGCATACACACACAAGTTTTTATTTTGTATGCAATTGATGGTGATTAATCACATGCAAAACGAAAGTTTGTTTGCATAATACTAAAACGCAGTACATACAGATATATTATGTATATATAAATACACAAACACTCTTGTATACATTTAAGAAACATTTACGTGTGTGTGTGTTTATATTTTTATACATTTTATATTATACTTAATAATTATATACAGTACACACAAATAAATGATGCATACACAAGCTTTAATTTTGTATGGGATTAATCGCGATTAATCACATACAAAATAATTGTTTGGTATGGATAATATATGTGTGTGTACTGCGTTTAATTATTATGTATATGTAAATGCACAAACCTCCTTGTATATATTTAAGAAAAATTTGTGTTTATATTTTATATCATACATAATAAATACACATAGTGCACACAAACACATTATACATACACAAACTTGTATTTTGTATGCGATTAATCACGATTAATCGTTTACATATTATATTACTTATTAAATTTTTGTTTTTTGTTTAAGACATCCAAGTAATTCAATTACTTATGTTTACCTCAGGTAAATAGGCTATAGAGGTTAAACTGACAAAAAAGTTTGCCATAAATCTTTTAACACAATTCACAAGTCAAGTGATACCCATAAAAAACCCTGTAAGTGAGCGTTCCAGTGTTTCCTGCTGACACACAAACACCCACAGGCACAGCAAGCACATGTTCAAGTGCATCTTTTATGGGAAGCCTCTCATTTTACGATTTTTATGATATTTTTGATGTCCTCTCAAGAGGCTCAGCGCAAACTTTCCCCATTTTGGTGGATTTGTGGGACTGTGTAAAATGCTACGACAGAATGAACACTAATAGAGTTTGTGTATACAACATAAGGTGAGCTCACCCTCATCTACAGGCTCGACGGAGTGCATTTTTCCCGTTAAACGCTGGGATCTCTCTCCGCAATACGAGATTGGCTTTCACACTGGGCTTCTTTGTACGGCTGACAACTGTTGGTGCTATATGCTGCACCTTTGGCCCCTGAACCTCCTTCATTTGAACCTTTTTTCAGTGAGTAATATTTAAACCCCCACTGCCACCTCTAAATCATTAGCTTTGGCTCAGGCCACCCATTTCTCTGCCTGACAGCGTGATAAACACACAGCGGGTCGCTGTGCCGTGTCTCGCAACAACACGACACGTCAGGTGCAGCTAGCTTAATGAGTCCTGTCTAAACTGTGAAGCTTGATGTATTAAATGGAATTAACCGGACTACTTTTTAAATAACTTACAATCGCCTCACATAAAAATAAGGAAGTAGTAGTTTACCTGTGATTTATATGACACAATGTTTAACAGTCAGCGAAATTCAAGAAATAAGATACTTTGGCATGTTCGCACTGTAAATTCGTCACTGAGTTAATTACTGCGCCTGTGTTTCCTATTGGAAAAGAACATGTTTTGTACAGTCTATAAGCAAAATGTGTAAAAAAAAATTCAATTTGTTCTCAGATAAATGCATTTTAAGAAAACCCTACTGCAGTACTCTTTGTTTGGATATAGTCTTGCTACAGATGCCACAGAGCTCCTTATTTATGTCCGTGCTCATTTTGGTGTGCAGTATTTCATTCACGCAACCGCCAACTATTTTCCAGTCGGCACTTCCATAATTCTTGCCGTTATGAAAGATTTTTAATTAAAACCAAGATGGTTGGCTGAACCGTGCAGAGGTCACAACATAGTTTTTCAGCAGAAGCGAGCCCGACTGTCCTTCTATTTAGTCATATTTCGCTATTTTAAGGACTCTGGAGTTAAATTGAAAATGCTGCGATTATCAACAGCCATGGATCAATGTGGCTGTAGGACATTCAGATTGCCTTTTGGACTCTATTCTCCTTTATTGGTTGTCATCTGTTCGGGTTTAGTGTAATATATCGGCAGCTCCAGACACCTAGTTTTTGACATATCACAGTTTTATTTATCTTTGACCTTTGACGCTGGTTTTTAGTTAAATATCTTGCAGCTTTTCAGCACTTGTCATACGTTCTTTGTGCCGTGGTCTTCATGTGGGAGATGTGGGCACAGATTAGGGTTGTGCCGATAGACTAATAGCATCGTGTATCGACAATCATCAGACATATCGCTAATAGCGGTCTTTCATGACGATAAACAACGATAGTTATTATTATCATCATCATCATCATCATCATAGTTTCACATTAACATGCGTATTGCATGCTTTTCCTCGCATGAGAGGGTTTGTGGGTTTCACTTTGCATCAGAGAGCTTGTAATGCGCACGGATTCCTTCTGGCACGCATGTGGAGTCAAAGTGCGCGAATGCGCGCAGCATGAACTCCTCCTAGCACCTGAACTTGTAATACGCATGGCTCTGACATTTGCTTACACTACAGAGGTTGTTAGGCACGCAGAGGGTTAAAACCAGCAAGTTTGTTGTTCCCATTCCCTGGCACACAGGACATTTTAGAGCACCTGGACTTGATGCAGATGGATTAATGGCATCAGTTTTATGAAGGTTGTGGTCATGACAGTGTCCCCCTTGCTTCTATTTTGTCCACCAATCAAGTGACTTATCATAAATATGTAAAAATAAATAAAAGAGTAAACTACTGGCATGCCCCCAGAAACTCTTGTGTATCGGCGATCTCACAGGCTGACGATAGGATGATCTCTTAATTGGGCATATCGCCCAACACTTGATCATATCCTCTATCTTCATGTCTAAAAGAGAATTTGGGGGAATTAGCATGTTTAACTTTTTCCACTGTCATTGCAGCGCTTTTATATTTTAAACTTAAAGGGTAACTCCACTTTTTTTGAAAATAAATATGCTCATTTTCCAGCTTCCCCTAGAGTTAAACATTTGATTTTTACCATTTTGGAATCCATTCAGTCGATCTTTTGGTCCGGCGGTAACACTTTTAGCATAACTTAGCATTATCCATTTAATCTGATTAGACCATTAGCATCGTGCTCAAAAATAGCCAAAGGTTTCGATATTTTTCCTATTTAAAACTTGACCCTTCTGTAGTTACTTATGTACTAAGACTACGGAAAAATAAAAATTGCGATTTTTTTTTTTTTTTTTTTTTTTTTTTTTTTTTTTTTTTTTTTTTTTTAGCAGATATGGCTAGGAACTATACTCTCATTCCGGCATAATAATCAAGGACTTTGCTGTCGTACCATGGCTGCAGCATGCGCAATGATGTTACGCAGCGCCTGAAAATAGTAGCAGGGGACTATTTTTAGGCACTGCGTAATATCATTGCGCCTGTTGCAGCCATGGATGTTTTAGCGCCATGCTAATGGTCTAATTAGATTCAATGGATTATGCTAAGCTATGCTAAAAGTGGTAGCGCCAGACCCTGAGATCAGTGGATTCCAAAACTATAAAAATTAAATGTTTAACTCTAGGGGAGCTGGAAAATGAACATATTTAAAAAAAATCCCTTTCCCTTTAAAAGTTGTAATTTGTACCTGGACAGGTGAGTGCATAAATTTTTTGAGCAGAGCTGTTAGGGTCGGCAGTTGCACAAAACAAACAAAAATTGTAAAGAAAACAGTCAGGGCTAAACACACCCATCAGCAAATATTAAGAATCTACAAAAAGATGCATTTTGTAAAGAGAATAAATAACTACTACAGGGCTTGACATAAAGCTTTGTCATGTTGTTGTCCTATGACATTTCAGCCATGTCAATTTGGTTATACCTGACTGAACAAAATAAAGATTTTTTTTACATTTTGAAGTTACTTGTCCGGTCCGGCAAGTAAAATTCTTTCTCACTCGCCCATCCAAAACAGTCACTTGTCTCGGACAAGTGGACAACCATTAATGTCAAGCCCTGCAATACAAGACGTTGTTTCTTCAAAAAAGAAACTCTCTGAATGACCAGATAATGTGACACGATGTTATTTATGACATCTATCGTATAGTGATATGGGATGATATAGTCATGATGTAATGATGATTCCCGCAAAGGATACACAACTGTGGTTATGTGTGTGTGGATGGATGGGTTGGCAACCTTATATCTCCTGTCTTTATATTGTACCTGGATGACAAACAGCTGTCTGTTTAACATCGAGAGGGGGGCAAACTTTGGCGGCTCTTTTGTGTTATACAAAAGAGTGGCGGATGGGTCCCCTCCATGGCCCCTGAGCACCAGCAGAGGTGTGATGTTGTGAGTGGTCTCTCATTACGTCCCACTGAAAGCTCTGTGGGTTTTTTTTCATGGCGTCCTAGCTCACGGGCTGGTCTCTCTCTTTCTTTTTATATCTCTATATCGCGTCTACATTTCTCGCCGTCCTGCGTTTATTGTCCCCATGTGGATTGAGACATCTGTCCATCACCTGTCTATCGAATTTGATAGGTCGTCATATGCTACATTGCATCAAGCTTATTATCATGCCGCCTGTAGAAGAGAAGGGTATTGTTGTTTTACTAGGCAGTTAGATGTAAGATTTCGGCATGCAAATGATTAAACGGGCAAAATATGCCATAAAATTTATCTACTGACTTGCAGTATTTGGGTTACAGTGTGTTGTTCGTTTTGAGTGGTTGTTATCTGGGAATATTAAACCTGCAAATGTCACGACTGGCCAATCAGAATCTAACGAGCCTTGTAATAAAAATAGTCCATACATTTTTACAAACTTGTGTCCAAAACATTGTTTGTGAAGTCAATCTACGTAATGGTTTACCTCACTTCGGTTGACCTGACGTTACGGGTTTAGGACAGGCCCTGATCCCCACAGATCTGTATTTTGCCGCTCCCCTCTCCTCCAAACCCCTCTTTGATATAATCTCAAGATGGTGCACGTCTTTGAGGTGTTATAGAAACAATCCCATTAAGTGAAAGCCAGGCAAACTGGATCGCCTTTCAGAGAGATTACTCAACAGATGCCTCTCTGGCCACAAGGAGGCAATGGTTATGACTGCGGGGCTCGACTCTTGGTCCCGAGGGACGCGGGGGATGGCCCTTCGACGTGCGCACAATCGCTCACCCATTTGAAACGCTATATGATGCAAATGTACAGATTTCAGACAGGGGTCTGTGAGGTAACTTGTCACATTTGTCTTAAACTAATTCATTAGGGACAGGTGTCAAGCATTCAGAGCTGTCAGTGCCTTGGTCGTTTAACTTTGCTTTTTTATTGTTTAGCGTGTTGAAGGTCCTTGAATGAACAGTGGTCTGAAGAAGAGCTGGTGGAAGAAAATAGATGGATGATGTAAAATTCTCTTTGAGGCGTTTTAAAGGAATGCTCAACTTTTTTTGAAAATACGCTCATTTTCCAGCTCCCCTAGAGTTAAACATTTGATTTTTACCGTTTTGGAATCCATTCAGCTGATCTCCGGGTCTGGCTGTATCACTTTTAGCATAACTTAGCATAATCCATTGAATCTGATTAGACCATTAGCATCGCACTAAAAAATAACCAGAGAGTTTCAATATTTTTCTTATTTAAAACTTGACTCTTCTGTAATTACATTCTAAATAATTAATAGAAAATTAAAAGTTGTGATTTTCCAGGCAGATATGGCTAGGGCTTTACTCTTATTCTGGTATAATAATCAAGGACTTTGCTGACGTAACATGGCTGCAGGAGGCGCAATGATATTACGCATCAGCCGAAAATAGAACCCTTAGTAACTTTCAATGGCAGGGGACTATTTTCGGGCAGTGCAAAATATCACTACGCCTGCTGCAACCATGTTACAGCAGCAAAGTCCTTGATTATTACGCCAGAATGAGAGTATAGTTTTTAGCGCGATGCTAAAGGTCTAATCAGATTCAATTGATTTTGCTAAGCTATGCTAAAAGCGGTACCGCCAGACCCGGAGATCGGCTGAATGTATTCCAAAAAAGGTAAAAACCAAATGTTTAACTCTAGGGGAGCCTGAAAATGAGCATATTTTCAAATAAAGTGGAATGTCCCTTTAAAACTGATAACTCGGATCATGCAACATATTGGATCATTTCTTGGAAGCAGGAAGATGTAGTGTTGCACTTTCAAACACCACCATTTAAATCTCTATGATGTTGAAATCACAGATTTTTGCTTGGTAGAGATTTTGAATACGTCACTTGTTCAGTGCCCTGCTCGACCCATGATGATATAACTTCCAAGAGGATGTATTTTGTCTCGTCAGAGCTGCGCTCGCATTTTTCAACTTCTTGCCGAAAGCTCCAGAATCAACCTTACAAGTTTTTGGCACGCGTCCTTTAGCACACTGAAGTATCGACGCGATGCGGGAACTCTTATCTCTCTCACCCAATGCTTCCATCCTCAGAGGTGCCGGATGACAGGATAATTGGATAATTGCTTTCTGGCACATGCATCACGTCGTCCACAATCGAGTTACATCCGTCTTTCTTCCCATGGAAAATCGACATCATCAGAAAGAGACGGAAAGCAATACCTCTCTCCCCTCAGCGCTTCCTCTGCCCTAATGCCAGCAGCGGGTGGAAAAGATGCCTCCGTAATTGCTGAGCACAATACCTGGCCCTAGGACGAAGAGTTTAACACCTGGGCTTTCAATGGAAAGGGTTCTGCTTTACATCCTTGTGTGGGAGTTGAAGCTCAGCCTTTGGACATGTGCTAAGTGGAGGTGTTCTTCAGGAGATGTTTCATCTCATACAGTTCGTTCTGACACGGTCACGTGTCTTCATTGCATTGTCCTGTATATATGTCTGGCTTTGTAACCTGGAGGTGTCTTAAGTGGTTTACTGGTTTAATATTTTGTCCTTATTATGGTTTGGAGATGCCGTTTTTGCACATGGTTGACTGCACTCCTCTCTCTGCCCCCAAGTTTTGCAGACTTGATGTGTGAGTTTTTAAACTATCGGGGGTAACACTTTATTTTACAGTGCTTTTGTTACGCGTTAAGTATATTATGTATAATGACATGCACCTAATCCTGTCCCTAACCCTATATTAATTGCATGTTGTTAAATATAAGTACTTTTTAGCCTACTTTAATGTATCATTTCACTGTAATAGTGACCCTTTAAATTAAAGTGTCTAAACCATTGTGTCTAACATAAGTTAATGCACATTGAACTAACATAAAGAATTGTTTTTCGTATTAAAGGGGACATTTCATGAAAATCTGACTTTTTTTCATGTTTAAGTGTTATAATTGGGTCCCCAGTGCTTGTATCAACCTAAAAAATGTGTAAAAGATCAACTCAGTTACTTCGTTTTGGTAAACCATTCTCCGCAAACATTTTTAGAAAATAGGTAATTGAAATCTTGCTCCCCTTGTGATGTCAGAAGGAGATAATTCCGCCCCTTAATCTGCACTATCCAACCATGACACTGTCATTTAGTTTAGAAATAAACTCATTTGCATATAAATGTACACATCACTCAAAAATGGCAAATTTTTTGCTCACACCACCTACAAAGTGGCGATTTTAACATGTTGTAATAAATTATCTATATGATATTTTAAGCTAAAACTTTACAGACGTACTCCTGGGACACCAAAGATTTATTTGACTTTGTTAAAAAGTCTTGTGAAATGCCCCCTTTAACTAACTTGAAAAAAGATTAAAGGCGGGGTGCATGATTAAAAAAACACTTTGGAAAAGTGGGTCGGGCCGAGTACCAAAACACATTTGTAGCCAATCAGCAGTAAGGGGCGTGCCTACTAGCCGACATCGTTGCCTGGGTTGTGAATGTGTGGGGCGGTTGTATCAGCAGAGCGTCCAGATTCTATTGGGGTAGGGGCGTGTTTGTTCAGGTGATTTCAAATATCAACATTGGCTTTCAGAGATCATGTAACCCACCTTTAAAAGTATTTTGCTTATTGTTAGTTCATATTAGATAACGCTTTAAAGTTGCAGTGTGTAAATTTTAGCGGCATCTAGTGGTTAGGTTGCAAATTGCAACCAACGGCTCAGTCCACCGCTCACCTCTCACTTTTGAAACACATAGAGAAGCTACGGTAGCTGCCACTGGACAAAGTAAAAAAGTTTGTTAAGGGCTTCTGTAGAAACATTCCAGCACAAAATGGCGACTTCCATGTAAGGGAACCCTCGGTGTATGTAAATAAAAACGTCTCATTCTAAGGTAATAAACGCATAACGGTTCATTATGAAAGGTCTTTATACACCTCTGATAATTTAGTTTTGTATATTATTTTGCATTTCTGTCAAGAGATCCTTTTAAAAATTACACACTGCACCTTTAAAGGTATTGTTCATCCTAAAAAGAAAATTATCCCATGATTTACTCACCCTCAAGCCATCCTAAATGTATATTATTATATTTTTCAGAAAATCACAATTGGAGTTATAGTAGAAAATGTCCTGGCTGTTCCAAGATTTATAATGGTAGTAAGTGGTGCTTTTGATTTGAAGCCCAAAAAAGTCCATCCATCCTTAACCGAAGTAATCCACATGGCTCCAGTGGGTGATTAAATGGGCAATCGGTGTGCTTTTGTTAGAAAAATATCAATATTTAAAACTTCACATACTAAAATAACTACTTTGTCGGCCTTTAAATCAAAAGCACCATTTACAACCATTGTAAAGCTTGCAACAACCAGAACATTTTGTAATATTATTCCGATTGTGTTCGTCTGAAAAAAGATAATCGTATACATCAGAGATGGCGTGAGGGTGAGTAAATCATTGGGTAGTTCTCTCATTTTATTTTTTATTGTTCAACAGGAACACCTGTCTTTGAAGAAATACATTGTTGACATAGTGACGGACAGCAGTGTGCCCATCGACAACGCCAAAGATGGAGAAGAGAGGCAGAAAGCTCGGAAAAAGGCCAAGAAACTGCGAGCTCGCATGAACTCAAGGTGATGCATCCTCTTTTTTCTCTCTGCTCTTTATCTCTATCCGTCTCTCCCTCTGTGTGGCTAAAGGGAGGTGTTGCTGCCCGTGAGCGCTTTATGAGTGACAAGGAGATGGAGAGCAGAGGCTGTGTGCATCCCGGCTGTCGGCACGGCAACACTGATGAGCTTAATTTATGGCCACTCTCTGTGATTGGGGAGGAAAAAGTGAGAATCGATCTGTTAGGCCCTCCCCTTCCCCCCTCCCCACTTTCACCTGTTAAGAGCTTTTCTCCTAATTGGTTGCCACCACGCTGCCAAAACCGAAGGTTTCACCAGTGTACAATAGTATGTTAAAGTATGTGTAAAGCATGCCTGTTTTTCTCTCTTCCAACTATTGATTTTTAAATAAAGTATCAAAGAAAATCAATAGCAATCAACAAATAGGAGGGAACGCGTTTCCGTGTCAGATCCCAGACCTGGCCGCTATCAATTTTACCTCCTGTCACAACCATTTGGCGTGTATGTGTGTGTCTCGCTGTATTAGAGTGAATGTGGTAGGGTTGTTTGTCAATGAAGTGGAAGATGAAATTAACAGCAGATGGGATGATATGAGCTAATTTTATTTATACGTTCATAAAGATTCAGGGAATCTTATCACTTCAGGATTGTGTTTTAATCTATGGGCTTTTTCTTTAATAGATGATTGAGAGTTGAATAACCTTATGAATGGGGGAAGAAATTTAAATATAAATTTTACTCTGAATTAAATATTTGTAATTGATTCAGCTTGAAATATGTATGTGAAATCTTTTGAAAGGTTTGATTGGAATATTGTTGCCAAATATTCTGTCCCATAACATTGTTATCAGATCTTCTGACCTGATTTGCATAATACCTTTGACCTGTGACGTGGATTTCTGTTTTACCCTAATAATTTTAATACAGGCCCTGAATAGATGGTGAGAACATGAGCAAACAAGTTATGCTACTGAGCGACTTCATTAAACATTATTACTTTGTAGTTAACTATCTTATACCTCTCGCTCTCTCACGCACATGCACGCGCACACATTAACATGCTGGTTTCTGTTTTATGGCAACCTTTAATGAACGTAATGACTTTTATACTGTACAAACTGTATATTTATACCCTAACCCAAATCATAAACCTAACCCTTACAGCAAACATTCTGCATTATTACATTTTCAAATTAAGATAATTTAGTTTGATATATAAGCTATGGTCCCCACTAGGTAAAAAATTACTGGGATTACCATATGGACACACACACACAAACACACACATATATATGTGTGATTTTAAATAGTCTTTTAGCGATTTTAAATAGTCTTTTAGGATCATAATTAAGTCCATGTCACACAATATGATCTCAGTTTCCATCAATGTCAGACTCTACGAGTTTTAAGACTTAAAAAAATCAGACGCAAGATAACAAACGCGTCCGCAGTTTTACGTCATCGACCGATGATGGCTAAAACGCACGCTGAAGCGAAGGCTAACAAACCGAAACAACATCTACCATTCATTTTAATCATGACTTGTCTCGAGCATAAAAACAAGAAAAAACGAAGTAGATGAGTACCTGGGATTTGAATTTCCAGCGCGATTTTTCTCCAGGCTGCTTAATTTTTATCCTATCAGGGTACAGTGGCGATGACACATTGTACAAACACTCTTTATTGTTTCCATAACTCCACAAGTTTCTGCTCCTGCTGTACCGTCTACCTGGCTCTTTTTTTACATTTGTCTGCGTTGATTTGTTGTTGTCACCGCACTAATTGCGTCATCGGGTTCTGTGCTTCTATTGGTTATTGAGCTGCTGGTTGTCGTAGGGAGATGTCACACAGCAGGATTGTGTCTCAAAATTTCTGACACTGCCAGAATTTTGTCGGAGGATAATCACAACAGTCATTAATCGATCAAAGACGGCAGATTTTAGCCTGGGATTCCAGAAATCGTTTAGGATTTCAAAATTTGTCCCAGACAGCTAAATCCTGGCTGAAATCTCACAGTGTGCACCGGGCTTAAAAGCCAATGTTGATATTTGAAATCACCTAAACAAACACGCCCCTACCCCAATAGAATCTGGACCTTCTTTTGATAGAACCGTCCCACACATACGCAACCCAGGCAACGATGCCGGTTAGTAGACATGTCCCTTATTGCAAGTGTGTTTTGGTACTCAGCCTGACTCCCTTTTCCAAAGTGTTTTTCAAAAATCATGCACTCCGCCTTTAAGTTAATTCACAATATATTTACTGCAATCTCTAGGCTCAAGGAAAATTAAACAACGGATATATTAATCAAAATGTACAATTTACAAAACTTTTTTAATATATCAAATAAATCTTTGGTGTCCCCAGAGTACGTATGTGGAGTTTAGCTATTATAGCATGTTAAAATGGACACTTTGTAGGTGTGAGGACATGGTTGGATAGGGCAGATTAAGGGGCGGTATTATCCCCTTCTGACATCACAGGGGAGCCAAATTTCTATAAACAATTTTTTCACATGCTTGCAGAGAATGCTTTACCAAAACTAAGGTACTGGGCTGATCTTTTTCACATTTTCTTTGTTGATAGAAGCACTGGTGACCCAATTATAACACTTAAACATGAAAAAAGTCAGATTTTCATGATATGTCCCCTTTAACAATTGGTAAAAAAGTCCATGAGAGTCCATGTCTGGTCATTTCGGATATTGTTTTAAAAATTAGGATTGTGTGTTTTTGATAGTTTTGCATTGTGATACAAGTGTATATTAGCGTGATGTTCGTTATTTCCCTATGGCATTTGAGATCGTTGGATGTGGTTTATGACTTCAGACTTAACAAACGGATAAACCAAATGATTTTTGGACGGATTATACGTTCATCAAATGGTTTCTGTTTAAATCTGCTATATCCCAGCGTAACAGAAATATTACATTGTTGACTGAATCCGTTAAACATCACAATGACTTGGCAGCAAAGTCACGTGCATGTCAAGTGAAAGAGCTTTTTATCAGGTTAAAGGACGTTTCCGGAATATACTAACATATTTACTGAATTTGTTAACTTTTTACCTTTTTCAGAAAGGAGATTTTTTTTTTGTAGAGCTTTTTGCATGTCTTTCGAGAGTTTTGCGGTGAAATACAGTCAAATTTGTAAAATACTAATGAAATGTCTAAAGTGAGATTTGTAAAAATAAGGCATTTTAATCACTGACTAACCTTTTAATTGCCATTTAAAGTGAAATTATTGAACCTAAACATAAGAGCCTGATAAAAATGCTCATTTACAAGAAAACATGTCAGACGCACTTGTACATACTCCTCATATGTACACACACACACACTCGTTTTAATTTTAAGTGCACTTTATTGGACTATTGGCATAACAATTTTACATCAAATTGCCAAAGCAGTTCCATACCAATACACAAAGCAATGCAAAACAACATACTTGAATTAGCTAGGGAAAGCGGAAATACTCTGTCTGATGTCTACTAAATGTCTCTCTCTCTCTAAACGCAACCGAGAGGAGACCGGCAGTCTGCGCTGCTTCTGAGCTCATTAATGTAGAGGTAGCACAGAGGGCAGAAAACGGCTCTGAGCTTTGGCTGAGAGAGTGACAGCATGAGCCTCTTCTGTTCTCCGTCACTCCAGCGTTGAGCCCCACAGCATTCGCACAGTGAGGGAAAAGCGGGCGAGAAGGAAAGAATGAAAAAGAGAGAACAGGCGCTACACGCCCATAAATCACGACCGCCTACAGCCCCAGCTCGCTGAGGTTGGCGGCTCCACCGTGGGGTGGAAATGAGCCGTTTTATAGGAGCACAGCGTGGTGTTTGTAAAATGTTAGAGAGCTTTTCACAGGCCTCCCAGGTTGTTCTGTCCCCGGGTGTCATTGTTAAGCCGGTTCGGTCCCCGACACGGCAGCGGCATGGAAAAGGCCCGTGCAATTTCCACAGCAGGACCCTGATTTATACTTTAAATATATGGCTTGTTCTTCGTGTGCAAACTTGTGGTTTTAATTACCGTGAAAGTAGCGTGTCCGTCCGTGTCGACAACGAGTGCGAGTCTTTCTTTCATTTCCTCCACTTACCTTTCTTGCTTTCTCTAATGGCTTCTTCTTTTCTTTTTTTTTCTTTTTCGTGTACAATGTTTGGTCAGGTACGTAGCTTGACTTTTCCTCAGGCAAGGGAACAGATTTCGGTTTGTTGGTTTATGTTAGACAGAGGACAGCACACAAAAGACCCCCTGTTCAGCATTTTCCAAGGGTGTCGCTTCACTGGATAAAATAGAAAAAGTGTATTTACGGACAAGAGTAGAATATGGAGGAGTTACAAAGAGCTAAGGGGTGAATCTTGTGTTTCAAGTGTCCCTTTGGGCCTACAGGTAACCTGAGCTAAGCACAAGCTTGTACTGGATGGATGGATAGATGGGTAGATGGATAGATGGATGGGTAGATGGGTAAGTAGATAGAAAGATGGCTAAAGGGATAGATGGCTAGACGGATGGATAGTCTGATGGTTGGATAGACAGACAAATGGACAGAAGGATGGATGGACTGAAAGGACGGATGGACTTAGGGATGAACGGACGGACTTACGGATGGATGGATGGATGGATGGATGGATGGATGGATGGACGGATGAATACATTTACAGATGGATGGATGTGCAGATAGACGGATGGACAGATAGACGGACGGACGGACTGATTTGTAGACTGATGGGTAGATAGATGGGTAAGTAGATAGATAGACAGATGGATAGACTGCTAGAGGGATAGATGGATGGACAGACAACAAATAGACAGACGGATAGATAAACTTACGGATGGATGAATGAATGAACGGACGGACGGATAGACTGATGGATAGGTAGACTGATGGATGGATGTGTAGATAGACGGATGGATAGATAGATAGAAAGATAGATGGACGGATGGATGGACGGATTGGTAGACTGATGGTAGATGGATGGGTAAGTGGATAGACGGCTAGAGGAATGGATGGATGGATGGAAGGACAGATGAATGGACAGATAGTCGGACAGACGGATGACTGATGGATGTACGGATGGATAGATATACGGATGGATGGATGTGTTGATAGACGGACAGACGGTTAGACAGACAGACTGATTCATAGACAGATGGGTAGATAATGGGTAAATTGATAGATAGACAGATGGATAGACTGCTAGATGGATGGATGGATGATAGACAGACAGACGGATGGACAGAAGACAAATAGACGGATGGACAGATAGACTTATGGATGGATGGACAGACGGAGGGACGGATGGATGTGTAGATAGACGGATGGATAGATAGACGGACAAATGCACGGATTGGTAGACTGATGGGGGTAGATGGATGGGTAAGTAGATAGACTGATGAGTAGACGGATGGATGTATAGACGGCTAGAGGGATAGACGGATGGATGGACGGACAGAAGGACAGACGAATGGACGGGTATTCGGACAGACAGATAGATGGATGGACTGATGAATGGATGTGTAGATAGACGGACGGACTAATAGACGGATGGACGGACTGATTTGTAGACTGTTGGTAAGTAGATAGATAGATAGACAGATGGATAGACTGCTAGAGGGATGGATGGATGGATGAATGGATAGATAGACAGACAGACAGATGAACGGATGAATGGACAAATAGATAGACCTATGGATAGATAGACTGATGGATGGATGGATGAATGGGTAAGTAAATAGACAAATGGATAGACAGACAGACGGATGGATAGATAGATAGATAGACTGATGGACGGATGGATGTTTGGACAGATGGTTTGATGGACGGACGGATAGATAGACGGACAGACTGATGGATGGATGGATGGACAGACGGATAGAGGGATAGACAGACGGAAGGATGGATGGATGGATAGATAGACAATTGGATAGATAGATAGACAGATAGACAGATAGACAGATAGACAAATAGACAAATAGAGACAAATAGATGAATGGATGGATATAAAGATGGATGGATGGGCTGATACTTTATTCACCCTTCTCAAGATCTGTTCTTTGTTGACGACATTCAACATAGACATCAATTGCGAAATTTGGGCCAAGGCCAGCTGTCCTGGCTAACCGCTAGGCCATGGCTCTGAGACTGTTTCAACTTTAAGACCCCGCTTACCTCAGACATTTATTTACCATCAGGTGCATATAAATCTTTTCAATCTCTGGATGTATCCAATATATATTTCACATATAACCCCTTATACCTTCGTAGAATTTATAGATGGGCGCAGCTTCGTTCCTCTCGGCGCGAGTCAAATTTTTCCCTCCCTTTCTTCATCATCGAATTGTCAATTGTTTGATTGAGAGCCTTTCAGAGCCAATGTTAAATATTGTACCAAACGTTCTCTTTAACCGTGAGTGCCTGAATGTCTCCCATAGCACATTTAAAACTGATACACCGTATTTGTTTTATATTTTATCCGTATAGAGTCTTTGGCGGTTTTACAGTCGATTGGGGGAGGTGTCCGTCTGCGTCCTACATGGGTGGAGGTGAATAGTGGGGCACATTGTGATGAATTGATGATTAGCTCTGCATTGTAGCTTTGTAGCTGCCCCTCCTGCTTATAGCTGGTTACTAATATTTATGGTGCCCGGCCCATTTAATGGGGCTTGCCACGTTCCGAGATTGATGGTGCGGCGATTGCCCTGCTGTTTAACCCGTACAGGCGTAAAGCTGTCAGAGAGGAATATTGTAATCTGGTGGATGAGGACAAGGCCAGGTGTGGATCATGCTTTTTATTTCGAACGCTCGAATGCTGGGGTCTCAACATTGGACGGAATAGTTGTGCTCTTGATCTTGAAACAGTTTTTATTCACATGTACAGTTTGACTCGCATTAAGTCACCTGATCTGATCATTTGCCTATACTTTTTGCAACATTATTACGCCATACTGAAAAACTAGTAAATCATTTTGTTGTTGTATTTATACAGTTCAACAGTTCAGCGATCAAAGGTTTACATACACCTTGCAGAATATGGAAAATTTTGGAAAAAGAAGTTTGAAAATTTAATTTTGTTTTTTTTGAGTCCCGTCCTGAACAACTTATTTTACATCGATGGCACAGAAAAGCCCAATGGTTAGTGGGCCAATATATAACACCAATGTGCTCTCGTTGACCTGTCAATTCCCGTCTCTGAGGTGCTTTGCCGTTCCCCTATCTCCCCCAACACTTTCCTGTCTACTCCGCACTATGGGGCACACAAGAGAAATGTTTAGAAAGTTCCCAACCCAGAATAATAACAGAATTTCTAAAAAAAAAAATAACCCAGTTCAAAAGTTTACATATACCGGATTTTTAATACTGCACATTGTTACCTGGATTTTTCATGAATCGTGTTGACTTCTTCAGCATCACTGAATGTTTGTATCCATTGTAATAGTTGCGTATGGGTCTCTTAATTGTCTTTAATGTGAAAACGTGAATCTTAACATCTTAGTAGTCAAGTAAACAAGTAGTCAAGACAACTCACAACTAGTTTTGTAAAATGCCAGCACGTTTGGGAATAAACAAGCTTACAAGTTATTGAGAAATGTAAACCTATCCCAGTTAACTGAATGCAAATCAATTAAGTAAAAACTTGACGCTTAATTTAAGCTATTAAGAAACTTATGTTGATCCATCCGCTTTCTGTGAACACTCAACTCGCCATCTCTTCCGGAAAAATACGTCAGGAGTTTATCAGGCCCTGAACATCCATCCGTCAACCGTTTTCTTCCAGGAGCTAATCGATCATCCTTATCTGCTGGAGCGGGACACGTGATTGTCAGGAATTTTGCTCTGTGGACCACACCAGCGTTTCAGTGCTGATTGACAGCAACCATTATTTTCAGCTGACTGTTTTCCTTATGGGAGGATGTGATGGGTTTAATTTTTAAAGCCAGCAGCAGATCACCACTCTTTATTTTGCATTTCTGGACTGAAAGGAATAGTTTACTGTAAAGTGAAAATTGTCTCATCATTTACACACCCTCATGCCATGTATATGAATTACTTTGTCAAAAAACTATATTAAATAATATCATAGCTCTTCCAGCTTCGTAATGCCACTGAATGGTGTTCAACGTTTTAAAACTTTAAAGCATTCATTTTTAACTCTTTCCAGTGTTCTTGAAAAAAGTTGCCAGCCAGCGCCAGCATTTTTCATGTTTTTTACAAAAGTTTGCTTCCAGAAAATAAAAAATATATAAACATACAATATATCAAATGAAAGAACAGACCCTCTGCTTTCAAAAAAAAAAAAACCGTTTCATCCTACCTTCATTAGTTCTCTTTTTATGACCTCTCAAATATGGGTAGATTTCTTCCAAAACACAAAATTTTGTGCTGATAATTCAATTTTTGTGAATGACTTTTGATAGATATCATATTCAGAGCTATCCTCAAAACTTACACGGACATACAGCTGTTTGCCCTAGGGCGATACTTCCGGGTTTTATAAGTCCTGGTGGATAAAAGCAGTATTGCGCAAAGCCGGAAATACTCGTCATTCGCAGGGAAGCATTTTCTCTTAATTAACAAGTTAACTCATCAATGGCGGGGAAAGAGTTAAAGTAATCAAAATGAGTGCGTTTATATACCTTCTGAAGTGAAATGATACATTTCCAAATCCAAAAAATATATTTGTATGCTTATTTAATGATCGATACATCATGTATTATTGTAAACATATAAATTAAATTAAATTCAAATATGGCGGCATGTCGATAACTATGAATCTTATAGGTTCTCACATGTGCGACATATGCGTACAAAGTATGCACGGTTACAAATATCGGCGGTGCGTGTACAGTATACTACTGTGCGTACTATTCTGATGACGAAATTTGCATCACCTGCACTGTACACGGACCCTCACGTATGCGTAAAAACAAAACTATACTTTTAAGTTTAATGTTAGCAATTTTATAGGATAATTTTCATTTTACTGTGAAATAATCCTTTAAAGGAAAAGTCCAACTGAAAACACTGTCATTATTTACTAATTTGTAGTTTTAACCATGCAAAAACCATTTTCAAGATTGAGAAAAAACAATAATTATTTTAAAATTCATAAAATGAATCTAACATTAATCATAAAATTAAGCTTTCTAACTACAGCTAAAGTTTTACGTTTTGTTACTGCACATGCAAACCCCAAAGCCATTTTGGTGTCCGTAATGCATCGATTTTGAATCTGCTACCATCACAGCTTTACAAAAACAAAACAAAAAATGTTAAACTTTCCATTTCTGTTGTTCAACAGTGCAAAAACAAAGCTTACAAGTTTAGATTTTTGGAATGACAGGTTTAGGTGCACTGTCACTTTAAATAGTGTGGCTATGGAAAAATGTGGTGTTTCCTTCTGTGAAACTTGTGTTTTTCAACTCGTTCATGCTTGTTAGTTTGTGATTGCTGCTGGTGCGGCCTAAAGACTAAATAAACAGTCTCAGCTTGACCCTTCGACCTTTTCTTTGTTCCACATGTCGTCTTATCTCCTCTTGTCTTCAGGCTGACAGCCATCGGACTCCTCTTGCGCTCTCTCTCTCTCTTTTGTGCTCTCCCTCTCTCCTGTTTCTGACCAACTTGTTTGTGTTTTACCCTTAGGGCCAAGGAGTATGAGACGTGCATGGAGGCTAAGACGCAGGTCTCTGATTCTCCTTACAAGGCGAAGTAAGCTCCCAGATCCGTTTATATTAACCATCTATCCAATCTGATGTATGATGGTCTGTAATAGGCTTTATGCCCAGCTGCACTACTTCCTGAACTTCAGCCAGCTCCTTGTTTCCTGTCTGCCATCATTGGACAAACTGATTAATCCAGGTGTGTCTGATTATTGTTGTTGTGACTACTGAGGTCAGGCACACCTGGATTAATCAGTTTGTTCAATAATGGCAGACAGGAAACAAGGAGCTAGCTGAAGTTCAGGAAGTGTGCAGCTGGGCATAAAGCCTATTGATTGTTTTTAAAAACCCTACTATAGAAATCATCCAACTTTTTTAATTTATCTTTATTTAAACTATAAATACTCAATTAAGTAATGCTGATAACCACGCAGTGTATCAGACATTGCTTAATTCAGACTGAAAATCTCACTAAGTAATATAATTGCTTTATATTTGAGGGCAGTATGAAATAAAGTGGTCAGTGTTGAGGAAATACTGTAAATGTAATTTATTTATATAATGCAATTGTTTTAATATTTTTAATAGTATTTCAGCAGCTCTATTGGTACAGCATTGTGCAGAGGTCATGGGTTCAATCCCCAGGGAACACGCATTGAAAGCTAGACAATATATCTAGTATAGTTTGTATGCACTGTAAGTCGCTTTGGATAGAAGCGCCTGCCAGATGCATGTAAATGTAATATAATGCATGCAATTATTTTTAATTGCATTTTTGTTTTGCATTACGGTTAATGGTTTTTTATTTGCATTAGGGTAATGAGAATTTGATTGCACTTAAATCTTAATGGTGCTATTTAAAAGTAAAGTGAGATTTATTTTTGATTTTGACCAGGAAATATTCTCGTCATGTTACGCGAGATTTACCCTATTAGCTGAAAATAAAAAAAATGGCAAATCATCACCATGTTCTGTAAACAAACGTGTTTGTGTTCAGGCTTCAGCGCTCAGTGAAGGATCTTTTGAAACAGCTGCAGGGACAAGACAGTGGCCAGTGGGCCAGTAACAAAGTGTCCGGCCTGGACAGAACCCTGGGAGAAATCTCACGCATTTTAGAGAAACAGGTTTGTACAAATTGCTGATCCTTCTTTCTAATGCAAACTGAATTATAGTTTTATTGAAATTATTGTTATAGCAATAACCAAGGCCATACATTACAGTGGTTTTAATGCATAAAGTTCTTGACACAAAAATAATCACCGGCATATTGCTTGTATCCTATAAAGGGACTAATGTAAAAGTGTGTATATATATATATATATATATATATATATATATATATATATATATATATATATATATATATATATATATATATATATATATATATATATATAAATATATAGAAATATATATATATATAAATATATAGAAATATATATATATATAAATATATAGAAATATATATATATTTATTTAGGGTAAATATAAACGTAAATAAGCAGTTGTGCTTGCCAAGCAATGTGTGCATTATCACTTATTATACCACAGAGCTGATTGGTTGAGAAATGTTTCATGGGTGTTGATTATTTTTCAATAACTGACATTTAAATGTTTTAAAAATAGGCACCAGAACAATATTTTTTTTTAACTGCGGTATAAGCAGTATAATTGACTCCGGTCCTTTTGAATTATTCGAAAATAATGCACACCCGCAGTGTAACGCATAACCACCTTGGGTGTGCATTATTTTCTTATAATTCAACGGCCCGTCATCAATTATTCCTTACATATACCACAGGGCTGTTGAATGCTTTATTCTGATTGGTTGAGAAATATTTGGTTGAAGTATGCATTGGTTAATTGGTTGAGGTATGCATAATTTTTTTTGGTAACACTTTAGTATGGGGAACACTTATTAATTATGACTTTTGCCTCAGTAAACTCCTAATTTACTGCTAATTAATAGCTAATAAGGTAGTTATTGTAGACGTTAGGTTTAGGTATTGGATTGGGTTAAGGGATGTAAAATATGGTCATGCAGAACAAAGCATTAATATGTCCTTTATAAGCACTAATAAACAGCTAATATGTAAGCTAATAAGACACTAGTTAAAAGTGAGAATTGGTCCCTATACTAAAGTGTTACCTTTTTTTATAACCGTGGTATAAGCGAAGTAATTGACTCCAGTCCTTTTGAATAATTTGAAAATATTGCTCACCTGTGTTGTAATTGTACTCTGTTTCTCGCCGTGCCACATTACCACCTTGGGTGTGCATAATTTTCAAATAATTCAACATCCCTTCATCAATTATTCCTTATGTGTATGTTACAGATGTGCATTTATATACATTGTACAACATAAACAAACATAGCGAAAATTTGAGTCTGTACTATCAGTTTTACGATCAATAGTTTCCTTTAAAGGTTGTGAATGGGCAAAACAAAGTCATAGTCTTTACTGTAGCACTTAACAGAGCTATATACTTTCTCTAATGTTCTTACTCTCCTTAGACATCAGTATTGACTGAATGGTTATACGGCATCTGATGTTCAAACTGCTCTTTATCTGTCCACATTTACTACTGCACATTTGCACCAGGGTGGTTCTGGGATTGCAAGCATGTGAGCAGCATTTGGACAGTTTGTGTCAATGGCTTGGAGGCTTTATTGTCTCAGGTCTAGTCTGTGTGTTGACTGGATGTGTATTTGTGTGCGTGTGTGTGTGAATGGATCCGACTAGAAGATAAGCCTCCAGGCTGCTCCCAGCAATAACTTCCCTGAACCTCTCCGCTTTGGCTGCCGTCTTCCCTGTCTCGCAGTGGATGCAGAGTATCGCTTTCCATCCTTAACTCTCTGCCCTCGGTTATTTGGTAATGAGGGCCAGATTAGGTGCTTGTTTTCATTGCCGCAGATGTTATTAATTGGCGGAGGTCCCCGTTTGTTAAACAGGCGAACATGTTTCCAAGCGCCTGGTCGACTTTGCTGGCTACCGTTGTGCATTGTGGCTTTCATACGATAATATGTTGGTTTTTCAAACGTAAATATAATCCGAATGACTTGAGGTAACAAAGGCATGGGAGCTTTTGAAGAATCCGCATCTTTGGTTTCGCAATCTCTTGTATTTTCCCGTGAGCTAGCTTGGCGCGTTACCGTCCAATCGGAGACGCTGCGTTTACCCCTGTACTTTTTGTTACTTGGCTGCCATTTTAATATGAGCTTGGATGTTTTATACATTTATTCTTTGTCGTTTCTGGATGTGATTTAGTAGGGATTAACATAGATGTTAGGAGTTTTTTTATATACTTTTTCTCCATAAATTGCTCATTTTTTAAATCAATTAATACAGCAATACTATTTTTGTTTTGTTTTTGTGTAGTTGTGATTGTTTCTTTCATGGGATTGTACTGTCCATCTGTCTGTAATATAAAAATACTACAATAAATATAATATATAAAAAGTTGGTAACACTTTACTTGAAGGGGTGTTTATATGACATGACACATGCTATGAACATGAAGGAGAGTTTATGTACATTTATAATAATAATAATAATAATTTGTTACATTTTATATAGCGCTTTTCTGCAGACCTCAAAGCGCTTTACATATGAATGGGGGAATCTCCTCAACCACCACCAAGGTTGGCCAGTATGCCGGGGCACACCCCTACTTTTTTCGAATGACATCCTGGGATTTTTAACGACCACAGAGAGTCAGGACCTCGGTTTAACGCAGGGGTGTCAAACTCATTTTAGGCTGTGGGCCGGATGGTAAATAACGGCATGAAGTGCGGGCCGGATAATTTTTTTAAACTTTAGTGTGCTGATAATTGTGTTAAAATTAACTTAACAAATCAATTAATTAGTTTGTTTAGCAAGAAAATCAGAGAAACACACAGCTCTGTGAAAACTAGATTTCAAAAGGTCACACTCATACTGTATATTATACCCACAAATTTACATCTGTACAAAATCCACTGGCCTTATAGGTTGAAAAGCTTTAATTTAACTTCTTTTGCCTTAATGCCAAAATTATTTATAAACCATTCACTTTTCTTTGGAATATATTTGTAATGAAAACAGTCATTTAGAAAATGCTAGATGGGGCAGTGGCCCAAACCAAAAATGGTACTAAGGGGGTGGTACTATTATTATGGTTTTAATAAAGTATTATAAATATTATGTATTATATTACTAGCATCAACTTAGACAAGTGATTATAATGGGAAATATAATAAGAATTAAAGTGTGACAATCTGCTGAATATTCAATATGATTTACCTGCTGGCTTGATGGAGCTTTGAATCCATGTTTGCAATGTTGAACTGCTGCTAAAAGCCTCTCTTTCCGTTCTCTGTCGTTATTTTGTGAAGGCATTGGTGTTTTTTGTATTTTTTGTCTACAAAGTGTGCCAACAACAGCAAATTTAGTGTTTATATTAACTTAGATCTGATCGGGAACATTAAATCGATTAGACAAGCATTGTAACGTAAATAAGAATGTGGATATTTTGGTTTTGTTAGCTTGCTAAGTTGTTAGCACTTTTAGAACACTGACAGCAAATCATTACCGGAAGAAATACATAAACATACTTACAAATTACTAATTCTGCGGTTTAACAACTGATATAATGTAATGAATCTACCTGTTAATGCAACGAACTTCGGAAACTGTCGTCTTCGCTCTCCAGGCAGAGAGTGGACACAGAGATGCTGCGGAGCGGGCGAGAAAACACGAAGTGGATCACCGGAATCAGTGGATCTTTAGCGGAGCGGTAACAATAAAACGGCAAGATTTTTGGGCACCGTGTTTACTCTATGTTCCGCGTTTTGCTGCTTTCCGCAAGTCTCTCATATTAAAAACGAACTAGACACCCGCCTAAAAGGGTTTTTAAAATATGTATTTAATATTTAATAATACTGTATAAATCATCACGCGGGCCGGATTGGACACCTTTGCGGGCCGTATCCGGCTGACACCCCTGGTTTAACGTCTCATCCGAAAGACGGTGCTTTTTGACAGTATAGTGTCCCCGTCACTATCATTAAGTGTCATTTGTTCGAAAGTCATTTTTAATGCAAAGATTACATTTTTTTAATTGTCTTTATGACAGATTGACATAAATCTGTCATAAACATGACATAGCAGAATAATTATCAAACTTAAGATACTACGTAGCTTTATGGGTCAACATTACATTAAAATGTCATTAAGTGTTAATACTGTCAAATAATTTGAAATAACTTAACAAAATGCAACAGACACATCAAAATATTATACTTAACTTTATGTGCACAATACATAAAAAACTTAAAGAACTAACAGGTTCAGAAATTTTCTGACATATAAGAACAAACGAACAAAACATTTAATTAATTTAATCTAATGTAATTAACTTTTTGCACATGTCATGATTATAAATGTCTCATGTCAGTCTTATAAACACCCCTTCAAGTAAAGTTTACCAAAAAAATACACAATACTAAACAGTAATGTAGTTTAACAGCTAACAGTACATTGGCATGAAAAATGGATTCTTCCTTTACCTTTGCTATCAACACAAATGTTGCATGTTTGATTCCCAAGAAGCACACATACCGATAAAATAAATAACTTGAATTGAGAGCAAGTTGCTTTGGATAAAAGCATCTACCAATTGCATAAACGCAAATGTAATTGAAAAATTGGATCCTCAGAATAGGCAGTAATAAAACATTTCAAAGTTAATTTAATACTGCAGCTGAAACTATTAGGTGTCGTGCAGCTACAGTGTATACTCCCTCAAGTCTTTGGCATAGTTTAAAGCATTTCTTCTCTTATTTCAGGCCTTTATTGTCTATGAGTATACTCGGATCAATATAGGGAGATGTATGGGGGCGTGTCACTTTTTGGTAATGAAAAAGGACATTTACAGCTTCTGTAATACACTTATCAAATGAGGTATGTGTGTTTTGGTGGGCGGTGTGTTAGTGGGTGGGTAGATGGTGCATTGATGGTGTGCCTGTATTGACTGGTGGGAGGAGATTAATGGTGTTAATGGTGTTCCTAAAATCGTATAGGAGAAAGGTAAGAGGGACGGAGGAGGGTGGTAAAGCTGAGCTAATGAGAAAGGAGGAGGGCAGAGGGAGGAGAAGAGAGGCTAAGCTCCTAGAGAGGAGTGAAGGGGAGGTAACCACAGACCCAAAATATCACTTTTGGCACTTGCATCTATTCCAACTTCAAATTTTATAAACATTGCTGTTTCCAATACTAATTAAGTTGATACAGCAACATTGGCTCTAGCAATGGTGGGGTTATCGGTTTGTCTAACCAATTGAAGACAGTTGGACTTGGCATTTATCTTTCTCTTTGTCCGAAATAGCATACTGTGACAGTAGATGCTGAATTAGATTAAGTACCTACTCATTGACTGTTAAACATTAGGTACTATATAGTATGAATGTGAATAGTATGAATGAATTTGCACGTACTACATCTGCCTTTTTGATACATCACTTGACATACGTCGTCATAACAAGTTAGTTGTTGGAATGACGTGAAACTAGCGCAATTTAACCACAAGGGACAGTTGTTTAGTATATGTATTTGCATTTTGAATAGAGCCGCTTTACCGCTGCTGGACATTTTTAAATTAAAACGACTCCTTATTCTTGATTGGATAACTCCTCTCTCGGGGGCTCACGGAATAGTAAAGGGTCCATCCAATGAACGCTTCGGGATCTCGTAAGTGGTAGGTCATCCAGGTACTTTACTGTCTATTTGGACATACTGCACGTCTCGCCTACTATATAGTATAGAAGTAGGACGTTTCAGACGCAGACTCGCAAACATAGTTAATTGACAGTATTAAAGTCCCCATGAACCAGAAGTGGCTAATTGACCTTAAGTTGCGATATATTTCAGAGTAAAACAGAATATCATGCAAGGAAAATTGTGGCCGTGGCTTGTGTTTCCACTGTGCTTTGATTGGATATAGAAAGGTATGCATTTTATTCAGAAATGGAACTGGCAGTAGACTGACAGTTGGAGGGGCGGAGTTAACGAATGCTCCCGCTCGAGCCCATGCTCTAGCTGACGTCATCAGAAAGTGATCGCCACGGAAGTACATTTTACAATTTTAAGGAAAGTTAATAGGGGCACATGAATAAAAAAAAAGAATGACTTACACGGATAAATTGTAGGGCTGTCACTTTTGAGAAAAATCAAATTCGAACGGATATCGAATATCATGCAATGTATCCGAATATATTCGAATATCTACGTGCCCCCCGCGCATCAAAAAAAAAAAAAAAACGTAATGGAGAAGTTATTAACAGTGACAGTCATAAACATGGCTTTTTTACTTAATGTTTGAAACAGCAGGTTATCAACTTATGAATAACAACGACTCAGAACATGTGACAGCAGCAGGAGTAAGGCATATAGCCAAGCCCAAATGAAATCCGCGCCCGCAGATTTCGGCGGAAAACTCCGCTGAATTCCACGGATATAATGCCCTTCATTGACAAGCACACACATCCCACGCTTGAGCCTGTTTGTGAGAAGAAATCTCATTGACAACAAGCACACATACATAGACTATCTCGCGCGTTTTTGAGCCGTCATAGACTAGTGCATTACTGTTTGCTTGACCGTTTTTAATGATAGAGAGCGCAAACCCTTTGATACTTGAGATAAAATTAAACTTACCGCTTAAGCAGATTTCACTTGACTCTGTCGTCTATGTGACACGCGATCAGTCAGCACATGATCATTTAAAATCCGTTTACAAGACAAATGCTGTTGTTGTTTAATATAAAGTTTACATTGCGTTGTAAAAATGATGAAATTATCTTCATACATGCTAATTTCATAATGCGAACGTATTAACACAAGCTTTTTATTCTGCTATAATATTTAACACTATAAACAAAAATGTAATTTTATATACAAACTATAATTCTATCTTGACATGCACATTAGGTTCATGTTGGTCCAATTTGATTCACTCTCTTACGCACAGTTGCCGTCGGTCTCACTCTCAGCCTCCTTCCTGTGAGGTGTTACTGTAAAAAATGCGCTAAACATGGCATTTTAAAAACCGGATGGTTTATTTATAGTTAGAATACGGATATGTCACGTCATGTTCGAATGCATATTCGAATATCAAATAAAAAGTGACAGCCCTAATAAATTGTATATAATACACACTGCATTATTACATAAAAAAATAAGAATTGTCAGTTTTGATTTCATGGGGACTTTAAAGGGACACTCCCATTTTTGAAAATATTTTCGGGCACTGTGTAATATCATTGCGCTTAATGCAGCCATGTTACGGCAGCAAAGTCCTTGATTATTACGCCAGAATGAGAGTATAGTTCCTAGCCATATCGCCTAGAAAATCACAACTTTTAATTTTATGTTGGTCTTTGTACACAATCTAACTACAAAAGAGTTGAGTTTTAAACGGGAAAAATTCGAAACTGTGGTTATTTTTGAGCATGATGCTAATGGTCTTATCAGATTCAATGGATTATGCTAAGCTATGCTAAAAGTGGTAGTGCCAGACCCGGAGATTGGCTGAATGGATTACAAAATGGTAAAAATTAAATGTTTAACTCTAGGGGAGCTGGAAAATTAGCATATTTTCAAAATAAGTGAAGTGTCCCTTTAAATCATGTATTTGGCATTTCAGTTCCAACTAGCAAATGAATCCTAAGAAGTTAATAAAACACTGATAAAGCAAAAATACGTGCCTCATGTTATCTTGAACATATTTTCTCTGGTCGGACCTTTAAATCTCTTCAGCCTTTCTGTACCTGGTTCTACTTATAAGTATTTCTGAATGACAGCTTTCCGCAAGAACCTCAGTATATTTCTTGTGTACTGTCCCCAAGGCCTCCTACACAAACTCGTTCTAGAGTTTTCCACAGAGACCTTGCTTTGAGGAACTCCTGCCGTTGTTGTTTTTCTAAGACGCTGGAATGGTGAAGTGCTTGTGGAAATGTCAGGTCTTCAGGCTCTTTCTTGTAATCCAATGGGGATAAGACTCTTCTAAGAGTACAGTATCTGGACTTCATTTAGGCTGTCAATCAAAGCTGCAGATTCCTCTAGCCCAATTCCCTTAACGCCCGGCTCGGGTCTGCACGCCACCCAGGCTTGATGCAGCAAAACCGGGCGAGTCTGTGAACCGTGGCTGCCGAGGCAGTTTGCTTCTAATCGCGGGACAAAGTCAAATAAATACCCGTCTCCTTCTTCATTGGACGTCTGCGTCTGCCGCTTCCCTCTTGGAGTCACCTCAAGTCAGGATAGTTTAGATAATTTGACCTAACAAGCATCTCTCATGTCACTGACTCACCTACAGGTTTGTTTTTTTTCTCGTACCCATATCTGATTCAGTCTCCACTTTCTCCCCTAATTCCTCGGACAACACCAGACTCTCTGCGCCCCCCTAAAGCACCGTAGCCTCCCCCACCCCTTTCCCCTTGCTGCTTTTGCTTGGGCACAGTCTCCGACCTTTTTGCGCCTCTCCCTCTGAGCCCTCTAATGGTTTATTTTGTGTCAAACCAGGTTTCATTTTGTCTCCGGGAAAACTGGCTGATCGAAGAGCTTTTTTTCCTCCTTGTCGTTCAGGAATATTCAGGGGACTTTTTTGTTCCTCTGATCTGCGTTGCCTTACCTTTGCGGTATGAGCTCACGTATTTACATTTTGCCAGGGAGTGTTTGTCACAGCTTTCAAATAAAGGCCAGGCGGAGATCGACTGCCTTTATGACACTTGAGGGACTGTCAGGAACGGGCCTGCTGAGCCAGAGAGTGCAGCCAGTATTTACATTTTCATTTGCCAGCTGTCAGGGGTTGGCTCCCCTTGGTGGCCAACTGGTGGCTAGCTGTACCTGATCAAGAGGCCCAAGGCTGTGCAGAAAGGCGCCACAGGGTTATACGAACATTGGCCCTTGGTGCATGTTTGATGACCCAGAGTGAAGAAAGGGTCCAGCTGTTTGCCAATGCTGTGCGAATCAGTTTTAAAGAACCACAGTAGTTATTCAAGTGTTGTTTTAATCTTTTTTCCCTGAACAGGTAGTGTTTGAAACTTTGTAAGCTGAAAGTAACTTTTTGAAAGTAATCTCATATTATTGCCTCTTGAAGATAAATCGTCTTGTTTTTCTCACTTTTGGTTAAAAGTATCGGCTAAATGCTTAAATGTAATGTAAAAGGTAAAGTGACTCCTGAACTGAATTGAGCTAGTATGTGACAAAATATACTTACTTGCCATACATTGTAAAAAGTGAAATAAGTTGGATTTTTTTTTTTACAAATTGCTTCAATTGGTAACACTTGAAAAACCTAAAGTGAGAAAATGTAAAGGTGCCATATAAAAAAACTGTATTTACCTGCATTTAGGCATAGATGAATAATAAGAGCTCTGTACATGGTAATGACGTAATATGAGCCTCAAATGCGTTTATTTCCTAATTTTTATATAAACCTCATGCACGCAAAAAAACCCGCTGGAAAACACGGCAATCTCAACATAACACCAACTGTCATGTCATAGTCGAGATGTACGCCCCAACATTAAATTACTTACAAAGTTGTTAAAATTAAAAGTTTGAGACTGCTAAGTTAGCGCTACATGCTAATTAATGCTATATGCTAGCGTTTAGGCAAAGTTCTACTATTGACTCTGCAGTTACGTTTTGCAGGTCCATACTGGGTTGTAAAAGGACACCTTATAACATTTCCAGATAATTTTTGCACTTATTTAAGTTACACATGTAAATTTAAAAAAACTATTTAACACACTATATCAATGCATTCTTTGGCAACTTTAAGGTGATAAACGTTTAAAAATAACTTTAATTGGTAACATCTCAATATCTACAAAACGTAAACTTAATCAATTTTTCAGTTAAATATGGGAAATTTTAGTTGAAAAAAATCACATTTGGAGGTTTTGCCAATTAAAGTTTTTTTTAAGTTAATCCAACTTTTTACAGTGTATTTTTTGACTGACTTTATGGTATATTTTTCAATAATATCGTTTTATTGTAAATTATAATATATTATATTATAGAAGTACTTTAAGTATAAATTTAAAAATAAACTGCAATATGTGTACTTTTTTGTTTTTTATTTATTTAGCAACTTTATAAAAATTTTTACCCCACTTCGCAATTTATGATAATGATGTATAATTTGAGTCATTGGGTGTGATTTTCGTGAGTGACTCGGTGAGTAACTTGCAATAAACAGACATGGCGATATAGAGCTAAAAGTTACGGATTGCAGCTTTAATTATTATGCTAAATTAAAATGCTTAAAAGAAAACAAAAGCACGCACATCAACCTCACATGGGTGCTCAACTTCTAAAATTATATCAGAGAACCATATTGTATTGTTTTGCAAGTGAAGTCGGCACTCCAAAGCTCCAAAAATGTATATTTTAGTTGAAAAAATGTGTAGGTTTTACTAATTAAAGTTTTTTTTTTAGTTAGTCCAACTTTTTTAATCCAACTTTTTTATGTTTTGACTGACTTTATGGTATAATTATTCAATAATCTAGTATAAATAATTTAGAATTATAAATATATTATATTATATAAGTAGTTTAAGTATAAATTTTAAATTAAAGCTGCAATCTGTATACTTTTTTGTTGTAACAAAATATTTTTTGAGCAACTACATGAAAAAATCTTACCCCGGTTAGCAATGTATGATAATGATGTATAATTTGAGCCATTGGGTATGATTTTCCCGGGTGACTTTACGATAAACAGACATGGTGATATAGAGGTAAAAGTTACGGATTGCAGCTTTAATTATTATTCGAAATTAAAATGCTAAAAAAACGCACCTCGCATGGGTGCTCGACTAAAAATCATATCAGAAAACCATATTGTATTCTTTGCAAGTGAAGTCAGTTTACTTTTTTGCAATGCTATTTAAAAAGTATTTTATTTAACAAATATTTACTATTTTTGAAACTTTGGTGTGCCGAATTTACTTAAACTTTTCTAAATTTAAATGCAATAAAAATACAATAAAATAAGTATTTATTGTGCTTAAACCTTTTCCTGTAATCTTTGCGTGTTCTTTTTGTCATGTTTACTGGTTTCAGGGTCATTAAAATACATTACAGGTACCGCATATTTTTCAACAACCCTCTTCATAAAGACGTGTGAGCTGATAGGGCGTTGTCTCTTCTGTTGAGGGACAGGTAGAGCTTTAGGAATTAGCTGGGGAGTTAATAAAAACGTGGAAATAGTTTTTGCATTCCTTCACTGTGTGCATGTCAGTAAGGTAATTTTCGAGCCCTAATTGTCTGGTAATTCTTTTGTTCCACTTGGCTTTTGCTTGTGACTGTAAGAGAGCTGAGGATTTGTGTTTCCCCTCAGGTGCATGTTCCAAGGGGCATTAAACCTATGGTGGAAAGAATTACCCTTGGGTGGCTTGACTTATATTAGATATTTAAACTATTTATGTTGTGTAGCAGTGTTGTAATGTAACGAAGTAAAAATACTTCGTTACTGTACTTAAGTAGAAATTTCACGTATCTGTACTTTACTTCGCTATTTAAATTTATGTCAACTTTCACTTTTACTCCACTACATTTTCTAGATAAAATTTATACTTTTACTCCGATATATTTCCACTAAGCATATTCGTTACTCGTTACTACAAAATCAAATCAGAAGAAATGTGTGCGACCTCAATAAGGGAGGTTTTGGCGAATCAGTGCTTCTAAATTGCATTACGCACGCTCCGCACACTCTATTTCACGCACACTCTATTTTAGCGTAGTGTTGCCAAAGGATGAGGGAGCACAACTGAAACTGCAACGAAAGCACCTATCGGAGGACCTCCCGTTATCGTAATCGACCACCCCGACGATGAACAGGGTGAGAAAGCTAACGTTATACACCCGTGGACGTATTTGTAAGAAATGTTTTTGTACATTGGAATTAAAAATTCCCGATTACCGAATAAAGTGCCTCTTATGCCTACCGAAAATCACTTACATTTTGTCATTTAAAAACTCCCCGTCCAACCTAAAGAATCACATCAAGGTACGTTAAAATAATAGTTAAGTAAAGCCACAATGTCAATGTGATTCAACATTAGTTATCATAAGCCGTATTAGATAATTATCTGTCTAATGTGATGGCCAGGCGCACATGTTTAACAAACGTCAACTTTAACGTTACACCGCTGATTTTCCCATGGATTTATTTAATTCACAGAGAACTCTCAACTGAAACACACTTAACTGTTTATGGTAACATTATAGCATAACTGCCGGCCGAATATTCCCTCCGGTAGGCTAATGTTAGATTGAGAAATATTTATTAAAAACTGCTATCAGTGGCAGGTTAGAAAGAAAGTGTTAAGGACTGTATTCACGTCTTCAAAAGCATCCTACGTTTTGTCAAACTTGAGATTTCCTTTTATGTTAATTAACCCAAAACTCAGTGGTTATAGGATAATATTGTGCTAATGTTATACATTGTGAATGTACGCTTGCATTGTTGATCAAAGTCACAGTGCTTTCATTGCCACACAACGAGTTGGCATTTTTTCTTAGTAGAGCAGCTAACTTAAAGGAGTACTCCACTTTTTTCAAAAATATGCTCATGTTTTGAAAGAAATAAGTTATTATTTATTTTTCATTTTTACCTGAAGTTCATACAAAAGTGAAATCTCTGCTTTTTATTTGATGTCAGCTCTAAAAATATGCTGTTTGCTCTTTGAACTTAAGAGAATTGTGCCTGAAAAGTCCTGGAAAAGGATGATTGAGATTAAGAAGATAATGGGAACCCTGAATATGATTTACTATAAGAAAGCCACAATAAAGTTCACAATCAAAGTTCTAAACGCTTGCTTTAAAAAAAAAATACTTAAGTACATTAAATATCAGAAAATTACTTTTGATACTTAAGGACAGTATATATCAGATACTTTAAGACTTTTACTTGAGTAATATTTTAAAAGACAACTTTAACTTCTACCAAAGTCTTTTTCTAGTACAATACTTGTACTTTTACTCAAGTATTGCTTTCTAGTACTTTATACAACACTGTTGTGTAGGTTTCAACATTTGCATGGTTTGTATGTTTTTTGCAAGTGCTGAAATTGATTTGCACAGCTTGTACTGAAGTTTCAGACTGTGGCTACGAGTGGGATACAAGCAGGACAGGATACACCCGTTCTTCAGCATCTCCAAAAGTTCCCAAGTCTCCTTTGATACTTGTGCCTAATAAACAGTTGGTTCCTATTGTTTTCTCCAAACCAATTCTTGATCTTGCATTGTGTACTTTTATGTGCTATAAAACCTTGTAAAGACTAACTTATTACTTTACGCTGCACAGTGCTCTTGCTTTGGTTTACGGCTCTTTTCCTTTCCTTGTGATGTTAGCGCAGACCTCTTCACTAAATGGCGACTGTGTTTATTCTTCTTTGTATGTTTCTATAATTCTGCTTGAAAATGGAACGCAGACTCTGTCGTCTGCATGCCAGCACTCTTATTCATCCTGAGATTTCGAGCTGTCGTAGTAACGGGGAAGGAGGGGGGGCCTGTTTACATCACCGCGCCACTTGCCCAAAGATGGATGGGCCTAAGATGGAACCCCTCTCCGTCAATGAACACCCCGGCCAGTTGTTGTCCATCTGTTACGAGAAGGGGGATGCAGCATTTTAGGAGCGTTCACCTCCCCCTGGCTTTTCATGTTGGCTAATTAGAGTGGTTTGTGGGAGGTGAATACACAGACACATCCAGCCCTCCTTCCCACTTAAAGTGTACCTTGCACTCGTGCCCTTGTCCTGGCCGGCCAGCGGGAAGCGCAGCTGCTTGGTCCTTTGATTAGCCTTGCCTAAAACGGCCACTCTTGTTAGTAATTGGATAAGATCGCTCAAGCTGTATAATTTAGATTTACTTCGTCGCCCCACCCCTTTCTGTTGCCCCATCTGATCTGTCTTCGGGTCTTCTGTGTAAAAAACAAAAATCATCCTATTATTATGTCAATTGAGTGTTGTTTGAATGAGAATGCAAACCATTTTCAGTACAGTACTCCCCTACACTCTCAGAAATAAAGGTACAAAACTGTACCTTTTCTGTCACTGGGGCTGTACCCTTTCAAAAAGTACAGCTTTGCACCTAATGATTTCATTTTAGTACATCAGAAGTACATTCTGGGACCAAAGAGAGCTCTTTAGTACCTCAAAAATACATATAAGTATATCAAAGGTACATATTGGTACTAAATGTTTACATATCTGTACCTAATGGTCCATACAATTACATTTTTAAAGTATGCAGCCCCAATGACAGCTAGGGTACATATTTTGACTTTTTTCTAACAATGTATGTCCTTAAGGTAGGGTAATCTACCCAAAATTGTATTCTGTTTTGTATTCCTGTAAAGGTATCAAACGGAAACTTAGGGTACAGCCCCAGTGACAGAAAAGGTACAGTTTTGTACCTTTATTTCTGACAGTGTACTGTGTGCGAATCATGGATTAGTACCAGCTTTTCACAGCCCATTTTGTTTATGTCATGCCGTGTGATGTTTTATCATATTACAGTCCTTCTGCATGTTTAATGTCATTGCACAGTATCCTGACCAAGTTCATGACTGAATTCAGAATGTAGACGCCACACGGTTGTAGCTAGGCTGCGTTTCATTTAACGCTGCTACTAAACTCGATTACACTCGACCAGCACGGCTTGCATTTTGATACACGGTCTCGTAGGCAGTTGTTTTGATATTCATTAAGCACTTTGAACATTTAGAAGAGGGCAGCAGGCATGAATTCACATTGGTTTTTCTTTTTCTTTCACCGCCCTCTGTTTATTTTTTGTGTCGGCATTGAAACGTTTCATTCCTTCGCGTGAAAACCGCACAAGTGGAACACTGCCTCTCCTTTGTTATGTTAAGATTCAGATGTTACGTTAACACGTTGTTTCTGCTGTTGTAGAGGCATGCTGGTCACAAATAAACAAACGTTTGGGTTGCTTGTTTGATGTGGCCCGTTAAAGAGGTATATCAGTTCCAGATGCTATTGAGAAAGGTTAGCCCGTGGCAACATGTTAAAGTTACATTGGTAACAGTGTGCAGAAGTGCACAACACAACAGCATATGTTCTTATAGACGATTTACTTTAATGTTGCTCTATAGGCTTTCACAGAGGTATTTTGTTTTACTGTTATATTCAACTTTAGATCTTATCTTGTTATGGCAGAACATGTTTTGTGGGCTGTTATTGGCTGCTTTTTTGATTCAGTAAATCATCAATTAAAGGATTAGTCAATTTTCTTGAAAAAAATCCAGATAATTTACTCACCACCATTTCATCCAAAATGTTGATGTCTTTCTTTGTTCAGAATATTCCAGGATTTGTCTCATTGTGTAATGGACTTTAATGAACCCCAACACTTAACAGTTTTAATGCAGTTTAAAATTTGAAGTTTCAAACGACTCTAAATGATGCCAAACGAGGCATACGGGTCTTATCTAGCGAAACGATTGTCATTTTTGGCATGAAAAATAAAAAATATGCACTTTTAAACTACAACTTCTCGTCTTCCTCCGGTCGTGTGACGCACCAACGCGACCTCACGTAATACGTCATCATGACAAGAGGTCACGGATAACGTATCGAAACTACGCCCCAGTGTTTACAAGTGTGGAGAAAGAGGACCGTTCCGATGTTGTTGTCTGTCGAATGATACTAATTAATGTCTTTGTGTCAGTTTATTGTTTAAAATGGTCCGCAGGTGTGCGTTTCATATATGTAACACGTGACCTTTCCACGTCATTACGCAATTACTTGAGGTCGCGCTGGCTCGTCACACAGCTGGAGGAAGACAAGAAGTTGTGGTAAAAAGGTGCATATTTTTCTTGCCAAAAATGACAATCGTTTCGCTAGATAAGACCCTTATGCCTCGTTTGGGATCGTTTAGAGTCTTTTAAAACTGCAATTTTAAACTGCATTAAAACTGTTAAGTGTTGGGGTCCATTAAAGTCCATTAAAATGAGAAAAATCCTGGAATGTTTTCCTTAAAAAACATAATTTCTTCTCGACTGAACAAAGAAAGACATCAACATATTAGATGACATGGTGGTGAGTAAATGATCTGGATTTTTTTTTAAGAAAATTGACTAATCCTTTAATTTTTTTTTATAAATGTTAGTTGTCTATTAATAAGGAAATTAATATTTTGGGGCAGTTTAATTTTTGTCTGCAAAAGTAATTTCAGACATTTGTGACCCAGTCGGTGAAAACTAGCTAAAGTCAATTTTTGTGATTTACTGTTTTAAACTACATTATCTCATATTACATAATGTAAAGAACATTCTTTAAAAATATAACCTTGATATCTTTAATATTGACTTAGGAAATGTCAATGGTTGAAATCAAACTTTGAAACATTTAAATTGATTTATAAGCTCATGAGAAACATTTACAGTACATTTTCAATTTGTTTAAAAAATTTGAAAGGTGTTGTGTCTATATGTATACATAGATATACACCATAGTAATGCACGGATCAGGGGTTTTTTCAACCGGCGGGTCCCGCTTTTATGAAATATTTGGACCACTGTATCTATTTTTACAACCTGCCCCGCACCCGTGACCATTACAATAGATATACCAGGCATTTGTAATGTAAATAGGAAAACAGCCATTAGATTACATTGCCCAGTAAACTGGCAACAACATACACTTATGAACCATAGAAACAAGCATGGTCATATTAATATAAAGATAAGATAATAATAAAAAAATTTAACAGTTTCAAAACAGCGTTTGTATTATCGATTCACAAATTCCCAACCTTTATTTCTACAGTGCCATCTTTTTTTTCTTTACTTTAATTTCTCAGTTTAGCAGTTTTCTCAGCTTTCGTGACGTGAGGCCAAGGTTTGGGGATATCAAGATACGTTGCTATGTAAGCCTACATAATTTAACCTTTTAAAACCTAATAAAATATGAAAATATATATTCCCAAATATTTAATATAAGCTATAGGGAATTGCACGCAACATACATGTTTTTTTATTTTGTTTTTAATGACCCACCCCAACAATAAATTGACGATGTTTTACCCGCCCCAACCCGACCCGCAGGTTATGAGACGACCCGCGCATCACGAATATGTACTACTGGTCAAAAGTTTTGAAACACTTGACTGAAATGTTAACAATGATCTGAAAAATCATTTAATCTAAGGGCGTATAGTTAAATGTTTGAAATTACTTTACTAAACAAAATATACCTGTGCCAAACGGATTAATTTCTGTTACCAGAAAACAAAAATGTTATAAAAATATATATATTTTTTAACTAGATTACTTACACCAGTGGTCTTCAACACCAGGTTGCCCGAACGGAGTTTGTGAGTTGCCCGCCAAATCACATTCAATTTTAATATTTATTCATTATATATTTTTTATATCAGTTTGGCTTTTTTATGTATGCTAACATTTTAAACAATGCTAAAACATATTAACATGTAAAACAAAAAAGTTTTGAGTAGACTATATCAAAAATGTAGACCTCCAGATTGTTTGTTGTGGTAGCCCTCACTCACAAATAGGTTGTGTGACCCTGACCTAGACTAAATATTGAAGAAAAAGCAGCCAAATTAAATGCGAACTCCTTCAATAGTCTTTATAATTCATCTTAAAGTGAAACTTCAAAAAGCTTCTTGATAAAATGACACGAGTACAATTTAGCAATTTCTATGCAAAGGGTGACTGCGCTTCAGATGATTTTTGATTTATTTTGGATACATTTAGTCACAACATAATTCCCACAGTTACATAAGTGTTATGTCATAGTTTGTATGAGTTTATTAAAAAAATGTTATTCAACATAAATAAAGAATAAGTGATGGTTTCAAAACTTTTGACCGATATGAAATGTTTGGTTTCAAAACCAGAAAATTCGTTTTTTTACAAATTTTTTCAAAACATGTTTATTATTATTATTTTATCATGGTTTTCTTGTGCTACTTAGCTGTATTTTTTGTTGTTGTGAAGGCTTAAATCAAAACAGACCAACTGAAGTTCGGTTGATATTAATTGTAATGCACAAGATTTTTGAAAAAGTTATTAAGTTATCTGGTTTTGGAACCAAACTCTTCATATATATACTGTACCCATCAATAATTGCCACTTGTTTCCTAGTCAAAGCTTTTCTTTCTATATTTGATATTGCTTTACTTAGATCCCTGGATGGACACACAGGGTCGCTAAACTCCCTGTATCTTCTTTATCTGATGTTTATCATCTATTCAATCCTGAAAACCTTTCCTAAACTCCCCTAGATTCCAGGTACTTTGCTCAGCAAAGGGATCTGTCAATAAGCCAGACCGGGCAAGGCGAGACACCTCCCCGTGGAGTTCCACACGCCATCACCACGGTTAACCCCTCCAAACGCCTCCTTAAATAGGCCACCATGAGAGGCCCCTGGAGACAAGGACAGGGCTATACCGACGAGTGTGTTATTTAAGCCCTACGGAGACTTCGCAAACGCACACAATTTACTGTCGCACCTTCACAATAGAGGTGCCGGGGCCGTTCTGTTTGCATGCCGTCTTGACAGAGCTGTCAGTGAGATCTTCTTAATCCCGGCCGCTGTTCGAGCGCTTCTTCCTTTGGTATACCTGACAGCAAGCTTGTTCCAATCTCTTAACCCTGGCAGAGGTTCAGCTGTCTTTTTGCCACCGGATCTCCAGGAATGACTCTTTGGCGGTGCCCGTGATTGACAGGAGAGGAGCTTATATGTAATTTTGCAAAGCACTTCCTCTGTTTGCTACTCAATATGTTCGGGCTTGTTGGCAGCCCCTGCTATCCCCTAAAAAAAACATCTTTGAGTGCCGTCACGTAGCGTATGAGAATCTGACCTCATTATACCGAGTAGGTGTGTCTTCTTTTTTGCTTTACTCTCCGATCTACCAAATAAATGATTACTGCTGTCATTTTAAAATTCAGAGCTGTTGATTTATGTGTTGATTCGTGGCAACCTTAGGGTCGAACTCATCGCCAAGCTCTGAGGGACTTTCTTCCCGTTTGCTCAAAGCGAGGGAGGGCTTTCTCTGGGGTGCAGAGAACTTTAGCTTTAAACCGTATGAGTCACTTAAAGAGGTTTTACTTTGAACTTTAAAGAATTTTATGATGCAAGTAAAAATGTCCTCTCCGTAAACAGTTTGATTTGAGAAGGACGTCAGTTAAATGACTGTTTTACGTCTTCTCTTACTTAAAGACGCTCATTCGCTCCGTATGGGTTTCAGGCACCGTTTAGTTGACCCTCTCTTAAAAGTTTTACGGCTGGTATCTATGATAACCAACGACTAAGTTACTTTTAAACCTTCCCTTTTAATACAATTTATTTATCCTGAAATAACCTTAAATGTGATGCACAATTCAAATATGTCTCCTGTCCATTTAATATTTGGACTCCAATCTGTTTTTCCTAAGTTTTCCTAAGACCAGACCACCCCTGCTTTGTGTGCAGATATGTGCGTTTGTTGTCCCGCATTGGGTTTTGGTTGCTATCGGGGAGGGGGCTGGGAAGGGTTGTGCACTTTTGAAATTTAGCAGGAATTCTTTAGGGATCACTTTGTTTTAAATTTCACTCCAGCTTCCCTAAATAGGAGGTGGACAACAATAGGATACCTTCTATGAGAAAACAATGCGATACTTGAGTATGTTCATGATTATCTCTAACCCTCTCTCTATCTCTCTTTTTCAGAATAACGCTGATCAGGTAGCGTTTCAGGTAGGAGGGGGGTTGTCTGCTCTGGAACAGATCCTACAGGTTATCACCACCGTTTCCAATCCCACCACGGTCCCCCGTATTCCTCTCAAGTGAGTACTGAATATTGACAAGTTTATCTATCAGCTGTTCACATGCACACAATATAATTGGCCATTTCAAGCCATTATAAAAACTTTTTACAGTATTGTGCAAAAGTTTTAGGCCACACCAGCTTTTCATTTCATTATCATTGGGGTGAGTGGGGTAGAGATCTTCTCAGGTCCAAAGAAATGTACATGACCTGAATCACTTCATACCCGAACCCGACGTGCATAAATAAATAAATGACCCGAGACAAACCCGGAGAAAATTAGACCCGAGTCCGACCCAAACTAGTGGCAATTTTTTTAACTCGACTGGACCAAAATGTAAACGGCACCGATGTGTGTGCATTCTGCAGACCCGCACTCAGCAGTCAGACAGGAAGAAACTCCGGTTGCCTCACAATCAATTTGGCGAGCTGCTCCATTTGTTTTACCTTATTATCTGACGACGACACCAAGGTAACCGCTAAAATGTACATGTAAAATTGACTGACATGTTTGTCTCAACGAAAATGAACCTACCGCCAGCCACACATGTCGCAAGCGCTCTTGGCAAACAGATGAGGTTTGAAAAGGACATTGATGCACACACGTGACACGAGAGAGTTCGGGTCTTCTCGTGTCCGTTCGGCAAAAAAACATTCATTTTAATTACCCGAGACCCGATGCCGCTATTATTATTCCCGACCTGTGTCCGAGGCACACGTGAAACTTTAAGACCCGAACCCGATCGGGTCTCGGTCGGGCCTCGGGTTTTCGGATCTAAGTGGACCCGTGAAGACCTCTAGAGCGAGGCACAAACTAACGCGGGGTTAATTGTAACATGGCTACTTTACATATTTTTACAGGGTCACACATTTGTTGTTTTGGATAAAAGCGACTAACATAAACATAAATCACATTTTTTCTGGAAATCAAAAGTTTAAAAAGCAACAATTGTCTGATTCATGATTTTATATTTTCTTTGGTGTGTAAGTGTGTATTAGTACATGTTAACGATATGCAAAAGGTACAAACCCCAAAGTCAACGATGACCCGAGTTATCGTCTCCAACGTAAATCTCTTTTCTTGAACTACAACTTGGGCTCTCACAATGATTAAATAATCGTCTCATCGCAATTGTTTGACCTCTTCGCGATGATTTCAGATCACCGCAATGATTGCACATCTCTCTAAAAACACAAGGGGGAGCTGCAGCGCCTGTATAAATGAGACCATATCACATTACTTTTAAATATGTGTTATGTGTATTAATATTTACTGCCAGATAAACAAAATATTTAATTTAAATAATCATAACAATCTGTGAAAATTATTCCACAAACAAAAAATTTATGAGAATTAAATGTAAAAGCAATAAACAGGTAATTAATCATCATAATCGCCACAATTTATTAAACAATTAACCGTCAGCCAAATTTCATAACCGTGACAGCCCTAACTACAACAAACACACGGATTGTAGGCAACAGTTTACTTCCTGGGATTGGTGATGTAGTAAAGTCAGACATTATCATAATTCCTCCGCTTGGACTCACCCCTGTAAGTTAACTCCTGTTAGCATTGCTTTGTGCCCGAATCTTTCAAACATAGTAAGGAGCGTCACATTTCCGGCTGACGTCAGAGGTATTTAGGCCAATCACAATGTACAGATTAGCTGGCCAATCAGGAACAAAGTGCTTTTAAAATCTGTGCGTTTCAGGAAGAGGGTGAAATCGGGAGCTATAAAAATGTACGGTATGTTGAAAATGTGTTTTTAACCATAAACCACACAAAAACATTGTATTATACCAAATACACAAAACAGCATTGTTTTTAGCAATGAAATATGTGCTCTTTAACTTTTCACACTTTTGATTGCACTTTCACACATATGCATGGCTTAGCGGTTGGCGCACGTTCCAACATGTTGCGTTATGGTGCTCATGCAAGTGTCACATGGGTTTGTTTTGCATCATTTCCCGATGACCTTACATACCGAAACACATCAACTGATACAGTTTCTGCAGCTCAACACATTTGTGCCAACCACTAAAATCATTTTTGTAAAAAAAATTAAAGGAGCACACAACAGTTTTTCGTGCATCAACTCTAAAATATTCAGTCATCTCCGGCAATGATTTGTGGCCTCCTTCCAATTCCACAAAGTGACTCTGATGTCATTTACCTTCTTCCCAGCGCTCTGCATCACAATAAATTTATAATGAATAAGAATGCTCCTTGTTTGGAAAATAAAAAGCATTGCATTTGAATCATCCATTTCGAACTCCTCCCTCGGCCCCTCGTTGCGATACAGAAAGCACATTTGTCCAATATGTCACTTGGAAATGGAAGTCAGGTTTGAATAGTGGGTCTGGAACTAGTGGCACTGGCCAGTAGATAACCTCAGCGAGCGGCCCATTTTCACTAGAGAGAGCTACTAATGGACTCGAATGGCCTCTTTGCTTCCCTCATTAGCATTTGCTGTTTTCCAAATCTCCCTTAATGGAGAATTGCTGCTTATATTTATAATGCTTTTACAGGCCATGTAGTGTTTATTGATTTTTCTCTTTCATACTCGCACTCACCATCTCTCCATCTCCTTGTTGTTCGGTCATTAATTCCAGAAAATTTGAAGTTGCGTTTGGTAGCGTAATGGATTTTTATGAACTTCAGTTTTTGAAGAGGTTGAAACGGCGTTGTGTTTGATTAACCTCTGCGAGCGTTCTCTCGTGTGTGTGTGCGTTTGCGGCGTGTTTTGTCAGGCTGCACAAAAAAACGCATCCACCTTAAACCTCTGTTGTTTTGAAAGATCCACTTGACGTGCTTGGGATGAGGTGAAGATCTTGAAGGCATTTCTGTCATTCCACCATGTTTTGTCCAATCAAACGTTGAAGTGGTGGCTCTCTGAGGATAAAAGAGTAGACTACCAGTCGCTTCACTTTCATGACTAAATTCTGCCCTGTCTTGACTTGTTAAAAACGTCTCTGTGCCGAGCATGAAACCATGTACAATGGTTATCTTTATTTACTGTTTATTTGGATGTTTTGTAAATGTTGTACTTCCAGAATGCAAGCATATTAGTGTAAAAAAACACTGTATCCAAAAGGGCTGGACGATATCCAAAAAATGCTGTCAATGTTACTAATAAATGTATAATTACATTGTAAGTAATAATGCTTACAACATTTACAACAGGGTAAGGGTTTGGTTTGGTGTAAGTTGCATAATTTTGCATGATTTACGATAGTACATTTAACATGTATCAAAAGCACTGTAAAATAAAGTGTTACTTAAAATGTATTATTCAACTTTCTGATTATATTCAGTATTTGTATTTTACTAAAATGATTACATTAAAATGCATTTACATTTATCAGACGCTTTTATCCAAAGCCACTTACAAAGATTAGGAAACCATAAAGTGATGTGTCATAGGTAGGCCATAGTACAAAAGGTATTTATAACAAGATACAATTTTTTAATATAATCTGAAACAATACCTGAGAGAAAAGGAAAGTGTGGGGGGCGCAAACAAACTCAAGATTAATAAAGAAAATAGCTAGAGAGGTTGCATTCGATTTTTCTCATTTTTGGACAAACCGCGTTGTAAAGATTCTGTCATAGTCAATTATTATTCGTCATTTCATGTTTTAATGATAATAATTGTTTCATTCACATTCATTTCTATCATGAACTTACAAGACGAGTATACAATTTAAAATGTGTTTATTTATTTGTTATGAGAACAGATGAACAACAGTCAGAACGAAAAATGAAATGCAGTAAAAATCTATAAAAAAAAAAAAAATTAGATTTCCTTTTTGTTTTTATGGGCTGATGTAACAATTCGATTCTTTTAAAGGAATAAAAAATAACTCATCATGTCATCCAAGATGTTTATGTCTTTCTTTAAGTCGAAAAGTAATTACGTTTTTGGGGAAAACATTCCAGGATTTTTCTCCATTATAGTGGACTTTAGTGGACCTAAAAGTTTGCAGTTTCAATGCAGCTTCAAAGGGCTCTAACCGATCCCAACTGAGGCATAAGGGTCTTATCTAGAGTAACGATTTTCGCAAAAAAAGTACTTTTTAACCACAACTTCTCGTCTTGCACTTGCCTTGTGATGTGTCAACATAAACTTAAATATTACTTAATCACATCAAAAGGTCACACACATGACGTATGATAAACTATTGCCCTAGTGTTTACAGGTGTGGAGCAAAAAGGCCGTTCCGATGTTGTTGTATGTGAAATAATATTAATTAATGTCTGTTTATTGTTTAAAATGGTCCGAAAGTGTGCATTCTACATATGTTATGCATGACCTTTCGATGTGATTACGCAATACGTGAGGTTGCGCTGGCGCCTCACACGGCTAGTGCAAGATGAGAATTTGTAGTGTAAAAGTACTTTTTTGGGGGTTTTCGCTAGATAAGACCCTTATGCCTCGGTTGAGATCGTTTAGAGCCCTTTGAAGTTGAGGTCCACTAAAGTCAACTAAATTCTGGATTATTTTTATCAAATAACTTAAGTAAGAAAGACATAAACATCTTTGATGACATTGGGGTAAGTAAATTATCAGGATTTTTTTATGAAAGTGGAGTAATCCTTTAAAAAATTTACCATACAGGATTACTTGATATGTTCCATGAATAAAATACAGATTTTGTACTTAATTTCATTCCTAATCACTTCATCCACCCTTACTGCTGCCTCTGTGCCCTAAGACCATTGGTGCTGAAGCTGTGATAAGCTGTAAGGGGTCAGAGTTACTAGTACCTGGTGCGACTGGTTGTTGATCAGACACAAACTTATTTATTTTCAACTACACTGTAGAAAATAACTTAATTATGCTAGTCAATTAAACCTATTTTTGTAAGTTTTGACTTAAAAAAACAAGAAATTGTTTAACTTAATTTGTAAAAGTAATATAAAAATATATGTTGATATGATATAATTTTTTACAGTGCAAGTTATTTTCAACCCAGCATTCGGTCAAAAAGGGACAAACCCAACCACTTTGTTAAATTTCACTATGTGAATGTTTATGTTTGACATAACAATCGGTTAAAGCAACCCAGCACAGGTTAAATTATAACCCAACTGGTTGGGTTTGTCCCTTTTTGACCCAATACGAGTGTAGGGGGGCTTCAGTTGCAAAAGGTTAAAAATCACTCCTCTAGTATTTTCCAGCCAGCAAGCGTGCAGGAGTATTTGCTTTTAACCGAAACACTTTTGCCTGCCAAAAGACCAAAGAAATAATTTTAACCATCCAGTTGTGCCATGAAGTTTTCACTTTAAGCAAATCCTGTCTGTTTCCTTTATTTTTTCCTAATGACATTTCATGTACATGTTAAAATTTCAAAACTCTTATGGGGAGAGAAGCCCCCACATTTACATACAGTGGCAAAATTGTCACCTTTTCACCTCTTGTGAGTTTTCAGGTATGTTATATTGTGGGTTGTTAACATGTTTTGTTCTTGATAGAGCTCCAGGCAAAATCACGCAACTTTCCTCATTCTGCAACGTTCACTCTGAATCGGTTACCTCTTGGGAAAACGCTTTGAAAAGGTGTCCAAAAATGATTTGTCTCCATTGCTGTCAGCAAGTTTTGCAATTTGTGTAAACAAAGAACCACAAAAAGTCTCGCTAATGCCTTAAAACGTCAAACTTGCAATTTTGCAAATAGTTGATTAAATTTATTCTAAATAGTGCAAGCTTAAACAGTTCTTTGAAAGATGATCCTTCTTCATAAATCCCTTTCGGCAGTGACGTTTTGCCGTGGCACCGGGTGTCTGTCAAGGGCACGGCGGAAGCAAATACGTGCTAATCGTTCTCCCTTATCTGCGCGCTATAATGGTTGCCTCAGACGCTAACCCTTACAGCAGCGCTAGTTTATCTATTTACTGTAATGCTACGTATCGATCGTCTCCTTTCAGATAAGCTGAGTGATTTACAAAAAAGAACAACTGTGGAGATGCCGCTGTAATATTACTCCCGCGGGAGAAAGATTTCATCTTGTTAGCATTACATTAATGGGCTAATTCCACAGTGAGCTCCGTTAATGTCCCTGTGCAACCCTGTGGCTTCAAGCTGAGTGTTTTGAAGGGAATCGACGGCTAAGAAGGAAATGGGGGTCGGATGTCTAGCGCAGGAAGGCCATTTTGTTTGCATGAGTAAACCAGGGATAGCGAGCTGCTTAGGAAACGCATACAACAAACTGAACGTTAACCTGCTCGCTAGCCTTTAAATATGATGAGGTTTCGATGTAAAATAAAGCATTAAATTGTCAAATTTTGTTTGTTTATTTATGCGTTTCATTCAAATGGTTGAGATCTCAGTACTAAACATTTTTCTAAAATGTTTAACACCAGTTAAGAAAACAAAACTCTCTGTTAAGTGGAAATATTTACATTGAAAAGCAGCATATTTTCAGTCACAATTTTGACACATTATGATTGATTGGAAAATAATGCCTGAAACATAACTTGGAGACTTCAAAAAGTTAAACAAATTGACCTTTGACTTAACTAATAGTTTGATTTGCAAAGCAATTTTTGTAAAATATTTGTTTTTGCTGTTTGGAAATGATGGCGTTTTAGCTGGTGGGACAAAATCTTATGCCCTAAAAGCAAAGAGAAGCCAATATAGAGAGTACTTCTCTCATTGGATTTGCATTATGTAAACAAATGTCACAAATGTGCTCCCCGGAGCACCTATACAAGACACATTTTCATTATTTTACATATGAACTTCCACAACCCGTGAATTTTTAAGTTATAGATATTTGCACAGCATTTGTTTAGACTCTTAATAATAAGGGTGCTTCACGGTGCCATAGAAGAACCTTTTTTTGTATCTATAAAGAACCTTTAACATCTGATGAACCTTTCTGTTTCACATAAAAGGTATAAAAGTAATGGGTTTTTAAAGAAACAAAAAAGCATCTTTATTTTTAAGAGTGCACTCCGTTTACTTTAATACTGACATAACCATCTTGCACAGTGCGCTACAATAATCCCCATCTTAAAGTTTAGATTATGGTTTAGCATATTATGTATGTTTTTGGTGCTCTGTGCTAAAGCAAGCGTAACTCTATTTGTCAAACTTTGGGTTAGGGATTTGAACAAGCCTCAAGCCCTAAGTATTAAAGTTTGGCACACGGCACTGTTTGTTATACAGACATGAATGATACCTCAAATCATGCAGATTATTGAGGTGAGGTGTGCTGTTTTCTAAGCTTCATCAGACTTATGATCTTTGTGTGGTGGATCTAAAGTAGGACTTGAGAGTGCTATTAAGTTATCATCTAGCAATGCAGTAAAACACTTGTTAGCTTAGTCACTGCATAGAAGTTACTATGGTGTAGGCTATTTGTTGTATTTGTTTATTAATATTGTGTGAGGTACAAACATTATTACCTTTTTACAATTAATGATTAATGAAAATTTAATTATTTTGTTCTGTTTAAGTTGAAACTTAAAGATTTATACTTTGAAACTCAACTTTGACTTACAGATCAGTGACATGGACATATAGTATGAATAGATTAAAAAAGGGCTGTCAAATGATTAATCGCATTACAAAATGAAAGTTTGTGCTTGCATAGTAAATGGGGTGTAATTGTTATGTGTTATGTATATATAAATACACAAACATTCATATATCAGTCCCTCCAGAAAAACGCGATTATACGATCACATGATTCAATGCATAATCAAACAAAGTCTGCATGTTTATGCGGGGGCCGCATTTTTTAAATACGCTGCTCTTTCGCTGCATAAATTGCAGATTTTCGTAGCAAAAAGTCATACATATCTTAGCAGAAAGTAGAAAAATTTTGCATTTACATAATATCACATATGCGCAGCCATGTCCCCTGTTGTCATGGGAATGTTAGGAAGTGAAGTAATTATGCGACGTGAACATCGATGAAAAGCTGCAAACAGTTTTTGCAAGTTCACGCAATTTTGGCAAGTTCCCGCAATTTCATTGCATAAAATGTAATAAATATCCTGCATATTCAATTGCGTTTTTTAAGAAAACGTGCCGCAAGATCAAGGATTTTTGCCCGCAACAACCACAAAAAAAACTGTTTTTCTGGAAAGACTGGGTTAAAAGTTAAGGAACACTTGACTGAAATGTTTCTCATGCTTTTAAAAATCTTTTAATCTTGAATGTATGTTTAAAATTAATTTTGTAGACCAAAAAATTTGTGCCGACATAATATTTTTTCATAAGAAAACAAAAAACTTTTTGGACCAATATTAAGGACCAATCGAGCCCATAATAAATAGAAATTCTTTCAATTATTGTTAAAACACATTTCAGGGTGAGACCTCAAAAATCTGCTTGAAAAATGCTAAGAGTTTATATAACATACACACACCAAAATAGAAAATATACACACAATAAAAAATATATACACAAAATAAAAAATACAAAAAATAAAAAATACACAAAATAATTACACACAGTACACTCACATAAATTATGCAAACACAAAAAAAAAATTTCATGTAATTTTGATTAATCGTTTAACAGCCCTAATAACAAGCTTTGTAGTTAATCTTAATTTGTTCCTGTAGCTTAGCTGGAGGAACATTGCGTTAGCAGTGCAAAAGGTTATAGGTTTGATTCTCACACTATTTGATTTTTTTTTATATATACCCCATCTCTCACTGTGGCAGCACCCATTAAAAAGGTCCTAATATGTACCATTAGGTACCTTACATATTTTTTGAGGTACTCTAGGAGCAAAGCTGTACTTTTTGAAAGGGTACCGCCCCAGTGACTGCTGTGGTACATTTCAGGAAACACCACAATACTGAAAAAAACCTGTTTACCTTGAATGCACTGTAAGTTGCTTTGGACTAAAGCATCTGCCAAATGCATGAATGAAGAATACATGTAAATGTAACGTGTATGGGATTCCCCTGCACAATTCCCCAATAGGTGTCACTGCTGAGGAGAAGTTAATGCCATAAGGTGGGCACTGGACCAGGCTGCTGTCAGCGCTTAAACCCTTCTTATACAGAACAAAGTGTAATCCAGTCACACACACTCGCAAGTCCACAGGTCACTCCTAAATGAGTTTCACAAATGCCTTTTAGTAAAACGACTCCTTCTGAACAGACACAGGAAATCACAAAGGTCCCCCACACATCAGTGAAACTTCTCACAAGTAGTGAGCAATCGCCACGGATAAATCGATCGCCCTGAGTCCTTTTGACTCCGGCTGTCTCACTTTTCTAAATGGAAGTGAACGCGTTGACGCGCCACTGCCTGTCACCTCAACCTTCGTGTCACATGATGACTAAATGCGCCCAGTGAAAGCTTCTTGCGGGCTCTTTCCAAGTGGTTTCATTTCAGGATGCCATTATGTGGCACGTCCGTCTGCGAGCATGTGAGCGCACACTGCGTGGTGCGTAACAGCGCACCCGGGACTTTTGACACGGCTTATGCCCACCCGTTTGTGGAACGGAGGATAGAATGGATGACTTGGAATCATTTAGGATATCGGGAAAGATCAACGGCAGAATCAAATTAAATGTCATTTGGATTGTAGTGAAAGGAGGGATTGTTGGAGAGAGGATTTGCTTGTCACCTTTTATCGTTGGCTCTTTTTTTAATGTTCACTCAGGATTTAATTTTTGTTTTTCGTTTGACTGTTGACTTACTGTTATAGTAGGAATCAGGACGTTTTTACCATTTGTTCCAGCCTCTATAAAAAAATCAAAATGTCTGAAAAGTCTGTTGTATTAAAGGGATAGTTTGGCCAAAAATGAAAATTTTCCATGATTTACTCTTAAGCCATCCGAGTTACATAGGTCCATCATTTTTCATACAAATAAAATGACGTAAGATGGCGGCATTACCGGAAGCTAGTTACTTTTGTTTGTAAAGTTTTAAATATGGATATTTTTTTTTCAAAATTGCATTAATTACCCTCAAAAGATTTGTATTTATCCCCCTGGAGCCATGTGGATTACTTTTGCAAAGGATGGATGCACATTCTTTGAGCTAGACCCTATATTCATCCATCATAAAGATTGGAAAAGCTTGGACATTTTAAAAAAATATCTAAAAATTTGTATGAAAAGGATTGGCGTGTATCTCGGATAGAGTAAATCATGGGGTTATATTCATTTTTGGCCGAACCATCACTTCAAGAAATTTGGCAATGTAAGTCTCGGGCCAAAATGAAGCCATTGTCCTATTTGATAATCAATTTTTTCATACTATCAACTTGAAATTCTCCACCCATTTTTTTCCAAAGATAATGTCAATTTTACACCAGACAGACAGTCTAGGGGCGATCTCCCCCTCATCTCGAATTCTTCTTAGCCATTTGCTTCCCTGTCTCTGAGCTAACCTATGGATTTCAGAATGAGTTAAATGGCCTTAATTCAGTTTCAGAGGTCAGTCCAATGACCCTCCCCCCCTCCACCATCTAGTCCACAGGCCACCCAAGCTGAAGAGCAACCTCTGCAGGGCTTGAGGTGCGTGAGGATAGAAAATGGAAAGGTGGGGATGACCGAGCCTTGCGGGATACCTTAAGCAGGTCTTCTCTGGTTGTGTCAATCAAGTAATTTTAGAGCAGTATGTTGCATGGCCAGCTAAGGTTAAGCTGGTTTGGTAGGGTGAAGGGTGCTTACTATCTACATCTTTCTGTCTTTTTTATCTAGCTTGTTCTTTCTCTTAATGCCCCCTCCCTTTGTGATACAGAGCTATAGAGACCATCACAACCGGCTACCTTAGGAACATAATCCTGTGTCTACAAGATAAAGCTTCATTATGGGCAGATTAACAATATCCCTGTTGTGTATAGACCTGGCTCTGGGAGCCACAGGCACGGCCCAAAGATGTAAAAACGCATCTTGTGAGGGGGAATCTCGGACGCGCTCAGGTAGAGGAATGCAGGAACGACCTGGCGCATGTGGGTCAGTGTTACATACTCCGAGTAACCCGAGATGCAGTACAATAGCACTTCACCAAATTGCCCCTCAAAATCTTTGACACAGGCTGTCATCATCAAGGAAAGAGACAGGCAGAGGCTGCGCACCGCGGGCCGGTGTTGGATGTCATGCTAATCATCAGCAATTAGAGGAGGGCGCGTCGGAAAAGCAGCCTGGTTACTGTTGGCAGTGGGCTGGGGTGTAAGGATATCATTTCGAGCAGAACAGTGACAGCTTTTTACCATCTGACGGGCTTCAGGATGATAAATTACCCCCCCAAAAAAATCCCATTACTCAGACAGTAGCAGCACAAGGTGTTGAATGCAGCCAGTTTAACAGATGATGTGTGATGTCTGCTACATGCGAATGGCCGAGATGTAAAGAAAAACTTAATCGACACCACAGCTACTGTTTCACGCTCAATTAATCGAATATCTTGGCAAGGCGTATGCTTGTTTAGGATGAACGAGAGGATCTAGTACTTAATGTGATGGACATCTAACAATGAATTGGAGCTACAGCTACTTGTTGCATGTCTCTTTAAGTTATCTGAGCGACTTATTACCTTAGCACTATCTAAAATTTGAGAGTTACATGAATAATAACTCCCACACTTAGTTATATATCGTTTTATAGTTCTTATATTAATCATCACAACATTTAAATCTGTGTATGATTAACTTTTAATGCTTTTTGGCTGCAGCAACTTGTTGGTAATGCTCTTAGTTAATCATCCAAAGCAAATACCTGCTAAAAAAAACAATAGACACCATCACAGAAATTCTATTGGTTTTATTGGGAATTTTATTGGTTCTAATGGAATATGGACCAAAACACACTGCAGTGTATTGGTCTTTGTTGGTCTCTAATGGAATGTTTTGGTTCTAATGGAATATGGCCCAAAACACACTACAGTGTAGTGGTTTTAATGGTTAAAGCTAACGGTTCCTAATGGTATTTTATTGGAAACCATTATAATTTTCTGTAATGGTTTTATTGTTTTTTTTTCAGCAGGGAATGAGACACCATGACTATGCAATAGTACTTTAGCTGCTATTTCATATCTCTCAATATTTTAGTAACATTTTAACCAATTTTCCTAGTCCTTTTTACCCCAAATACTCTTATTTGTTTCATACCCGGGGTTCGGAGTAACCACTGGGGGTTGATGTTGAGATTTGGCTAGTCGACAGCTGTTTTACACTTTAATAAGATTACTACAAAGAAATTAGTCGTGTGCTCTATAATCTGCCGTTTAACCATGCAAGCCACCTGGGGGCTGCCCCACCCCCCACTCCTCGCATTCCTCCCGGCACGTTATTAGACAGGCATCGGATAGCCATCCTCAAACCTTCAGAAGGCCGTGAACATGCACCTAGATCAGGTTTACCGTCAATGTTTAATGAGCTCGAGCTGTAGCTCGTTAACGCAAAAGTAATCCAAATTTCGTAAGATGGAAAGCTATTTTTATTCATTCGTATTGCCTAGCTATCCATAAATACAAATATAGTAAAAATGTTATTGTTTGTTATGCTTACACTTACGTGTTTTTATAAAAAAGTGTGTTTATATACTGATAAAATCTTGGTATTAGTAAAGCGTATTGGTGGAAATCTGAGCTAGAAAACTGTTTTGTGAACTTTCAGAGTTGTTTCCTGTCAGCAGCCTTTCAGCGCCAGTTTATGTTTAATTCTACGATAATGCGATAAATGGTTATAATCCTGCGCTTAAGCCCTCGATCTGCTGTTTATATTTGAGACGCCAAAGTGGACTTTGACACTCAGACCGGTCATTCAATCCTTGCCTGGACATTTGACACTTCTCTTTAAAAACCAGCCCAGCAACAATATGGATACCTAAAATTCCATGACAAACACTCATGAGCTCCTCTCTCCTAAAGTTACCTCTTCTTATCATTTTACAATGCAATGATAAAGTAAAAGTTACATACATCATGCCTATTTTATATTATATGTTGAACAGAAATCAAAGAGACCTATTTCAATATCTTCGTGATGCAACATCAGTTTATAGTGTGCAGGGGAAATCAAGCTCCAAAAGTGCCATTAATAGTGACTATTATAAGACGTTTGGCCTCCACAATTGGAGGCATTTTATAATAATCATGTTTTTTACCTTTAACAATACACATCATGAATTTTACAATGGTTATCATGAATAATGGTTCTCATTCAGAAACTGGATTTTTGAACGTGTGATGGAGAAAAAAAACAAAAAAAGTGACACAAATGAAGCTCTTTTATTTGGCTCCGATGGAAAATCAGTGTGGCTGAGGCGGTCCTGGTCCGTTGCCCAGAGTGCACAGGTTGGAGGGGATCTCACGTTTCTCTTCCTTGACTGAACGGAGTCTGGTGTATCACTCCACTCACCCATGACCATCCATCCTTCCTTTCCTCCGTCTCTCCCCCCTCCTTTTGCCTACAGCTCCGTTACACTTCCTAGTATATCTCTATCAACACAAAAGAAACATTTCTCTTTGACGCTTAGGTGGATCAATGTTTCCTTTGACTTTCCGATTGACCAGTTACTAAACATTGCGTATTAATTCTTCGAGAGACATCTTTTGTGGATGTATGTGTTTGGATAATAATGGTGCGCATAAAAAAAACAACCCAATTTTTATAACCGGTCACGATTGAATGGCTATGAAAAGCGCAGGGCTACGAAGCGTGAGGGTTAACTTGGATTCGTTCCCAGCAGAGCAGGCACAAAGTTTTCCCTGCGGTGTCATGCTTGCATGTCTGACGCTTTTGCACCGCTATGTCAATATTCGCGCCGTTATCTCCCTGATCTGCCTGCCAGTGGGTAAAATATACATTGGTGTTTTTGTCAGTCGGGTGGAAGTTATTGACAGGCCGGAGGCCTTCAAGTCTCGTGCTATTTTTATAGCGAGTGCCAATACGGTTTGGATGAAAATTCCGAACAGATGGCGAAGGTTGCGGTGGATATCAAAATGTTTACGGCAAGAAGTAAACATGGCCTACTTTAAAAAAAGACAAGTCAGATTCCATTTGTGCCTTGGACAGATAGGGCCCCGCCACTCCGCTTTGGGATAAAATATACAGTTGTCAGAAAATATTAACTAATGAAGGGGTAGGGGTGCATCGGGGGGACTGGAGTTGGAGTGGAGTGACTGGTCAGTTATCAGCTACATTAATCTCCTCTCAGACTGGTGTGGAACAGACAAAATACAGAGACCTGACTGACTCGCTGTGGCTTATTGGCCCAAAGGCGCTGACGGCTAGACGCTTATCTGAGCCGGGAGAAAACGAGTTGGGGAAAGACATGGTTGGAAACAAGGAAGGGGGCAGGCAGATGTTCGCTGCCTTATTCTCTAAAGCCAGTCCATTTCATTGATATCACATTGATTTCACAGCATTGATATCATAAACTAATTTCATGGTACTGATTTTTTTTTTGTGGCATGGATTAGGAGTTTATCTTTAGTCTTATAATTCCACATTATTTATAGACCTGAGACAAAAAAAATTTAGCCTCTTAGATTAAACCTATAATAAATAATACATGTATACATCTCCTAATTTAAGCCTTGATAAATGCCATCATAATAATTCTAAATCCAAAAACATGCTATTTTTATTGTAACATGCTTTAAAACGTAATTAGTACTTTCTTATGCGCTTGAGCTCTTTTTTATTGCATATCTTGCTTTTTCTCCACAGCGTTGCGTAAGGCGTTATTCCTCAGAGAAACTCCCTTGGGAAAATTATTCCAAGTGTTATGCTTCTTGGATTGCGTGTGATGTTCACACTCTGAGCTTTAAGTGTCAATTTCCTCAGATAACCTTACCGTATTACGGCACAAAACCCAACTCATCTGAATGGACTTAGCGGGGGTAACCCTGAAATGTTTATATGGGGCTGGCCTATCCTGATCATTTAAATGGAAAACTCAAAACAGAAGAAGCTGTCAGCTTTTGAAAAGTAATCTCTCTCTTTCTCTCTCTCTCTCTCTCTCTCTCTCTCTCTAGGTCCCTCTGCACTGCCATGAACACGTATTACCTGTCCTGTGCACACTGCCACATCAACTGTTCCTATGTACTTTACAGCAACAAAATCACCTTTCTCATGGATCTACTGCTTCATCAGTTAACGGTGGGTTCTGGTAACTTTGTTTGCTTATCTTGGGCCATTTATGTGTTGTGCCGTAAAGCCACCCAATAGTTCACCCAAAAATCATTTACTTACAGCTAAATAGTTTTTAACCTGTGTTAGGGCTGTGAATTTAATTGTTTTTGATTTTCATTTGTAATTTTTGATTCAGACAATTGCAAAAACAAGATAATCGAGGTTAAACAATTATTGTGCAAATGTTGTGTTTGTAAAGCCTTGTTTATACTCGACGCATCTGCATAAGCGCGTTGGTGCGAGCGGCAAAAATGACCTCAACACGGAGTGGGCAGTCTTGCACATTGGGTGTGCGAGACCTTATATCGCGTGGAGGTGCACGGCAATTTTTGTAACCTCCGCATCCGAAAACATTAGCGAACTCGAGGCAGTTCTGGCCGAGCTGGCAAGCCTATGGCGACGCGAGTATGAACAAAGCAAAAATGGTCTCAACGTGGAGTGAGCAGTCTTGCACGTTGGGTGCGCGAGACCTCATTTCACGTGGAGGTGTGAACGCCCATTTTTGTAACTGCGTGTGCGGCTCCGCATCTGAAAATGATTGAACTCGAGGCAATTTTGGTCAAGCAGGCGTGCCTAATGACGCGCCTATAAACAAAACAAAAATGACCTCAACGCAGAGTGGGCGGTCTTGCACGTTGGGTGCACAAGACCTCATTTCACATGGAGGTGTGCACGCCCATTTTTGTAACCGCGTGGCGGCTCCGCATCTAAAAATGATCGAACTCGAGGCAATTCCAGCCTAGCAGGCAAGCCTATGACGAGAGTATAAACGAAGCAAAATTGACCTCAACCGGGAGTGGGGGTCTTGCACGTTGGGTGCGCAAGACCTCATTTCACGTCGAGGTGTGCACGCCCATTTTTGTAACCGCGCATGCGGCTCCGCATCCCAAAATATTTGAACTCAAGGCAATTCCAGCCTAGCAGGCAAGCCTATGACGCGACATGAGTATAAACAAAGCAAAATTGACCTCAACCGGGAGTGGGGGGTTCTTGCACGTTGGGTGCGCGAGACCTCATTTCACGTGGAGGTGTGCACGGCAATTTTTGTAACCCCGCGTGCGACTCCGCATCAGGAAATGATCGAACTCGAGGCAATTCCGGCCAAGCAGGCAAGCCTATGACGCGACGCGAGTATAAACAAAGCTTGAGGTGCTTCTAAAGCCCCCACTGCTTTGACGTGTAGCCTATTACAACACCTACTTAATAAAAAGGTTAAATAAATGCATGTTTTCAAAGTTACTGAGTAATCGTGTAGAATAATCGTGATTATGATTTTTACCAAAAACAATTGTGATTATAATTTTGCCAAATTGAGCAGCCCTAGTGTGAATTTATTTCTTCTGTGAAACACTGAAAGAGATGAAAATTCATAATCAATGGTGATTGAAGCTTTCAGGCTTCGATAGCTAAAGTATAATAAAGTAATGTAAAGCTGCTTGGAGATCATTCAACATTATAAAAAAGTGTTTTATAAAGAAATTGATTTGAATTGTTAAGTATCATGCCAGGCGTTCATACAACTAATGGGCAAAATAACTTGCAAAGTCAAGATAGCTTTGGGTAAGAAACGGGTTGCCCTAAAGCATTATTCCCTGCTATTCTTTGCTTTCATTCGAACGTCCGCATAATTGTGATTTGTGATTAAACTGTATTGCAAACGAATTTTCAGTACAGGTAAATAATAAAAATGATTTGGAAATCCACATGAAAGTGTGTAAATAATGGCATAATTTTCATTTTTGGTTGAGCTATTCCTTTGAGGATGAGACTTCCACTTGAGGTTATAAAGGCCTGAAGTGCTGTTTTGTCATGTTTAAAGGGTCAGTTCTGTCTTATCCCTATTGCCAGAGCATATGTAGCTCATCTACCAGTTTAAAGCGAGCGCCAAAATGGATTTTAATACATACAACATTGCTCTTGTTTATATGACTCACTGAATCATCTTAAGTTCTGGGAAAGCTCCGCTGCTGAATCACATTTCGCTCGTAACGGCGCGTCTGTGCCTCATTTTTCTTCTCGCTTTGGTGTCTTTACTTTTTTCTTTCTCTCCCACCGTCCCACCCTTTGCTTTTTGGCATGGGGGGGTTTCGATTCAAAGCCACGCTCACGCTATCCTGCCGGCTTTCTAAGCTGGCATTTGGACAGTGAAAGTATGGAAAGACCAGCGTTTGCCAGCAGGATTGAGTTGAAAGTATTTTGCAAACATAAAAATAAGCACAACACTGATTCCAAAAACTTGTGAGCTGCCTACAGAGGTGCATCACACTATAAGTGTTCCCTCAATAGAAAGGCTGTTTTATAAAGATATTTAGATTATAAAAATAGCCATAATTAATAGCTTTCTTATTCTAAAAATGGCTGGGTTATTTTTAACCCATAATGTGTAAATATTGGACATACACAAACTGGGTTAAAAATGAGCCAATGTTGGGATGTTGTTATGCAGCATTTGGGTTAAAACAACCCTGCGTTGTATCAATTTTAACCCAGCGGTGTGTTCTGTCCTATATTTACCCACCATTGCTTAAAAATAACCCAGTTATTTAAAGACTGTAGTCTGTATGTTAGCTTAGTTGTCTATATGTAGGTTTTTCTCTAAACGTAACACAATTAACTTTTTTTTAAATGTATACAATCGTTTAACAGTCCCTCCAGAAAAACATGATTCAATGCATAATCGGCCAAAGTCCGCACATTTATGCGGGGGTCGCATTGCCATTTTTTTAAATATGCCGCATTTTCACTGCATAAATTGCAGTTTTCTGCTCCCAAAATATGCGGGGCTTGCATGATTTCATAATCCCCGCATTTTCGTAGCATATATATCTTAGTAGAAATTTGAAAAATGTTGCATTTACTTCACACATGCGCAGCCATGTCCCCTTTTGTCATGGAAATGTTAGGAAGTAACGTAATTACGGGACGTGGACATCAGTGAAAAGCTGCAAACTGTTTTTGCAAGGTCACGCAGTTTTTGCAAGTTCACACAATTTTGCCAAGTTCCCGCAATTTCATCGCATAAAATTGCATAAATATCCTGCATATTCCATCGCATTTTTAAGATTTTTTTTGCCTGCAACAATCACAAAAAACTGCGTTTTTCTGGAAGGACTGGTTTAAAAGTTAAGGAACACTTGACTGAAATGTTTCTCATGCTTTTAAATATGTTTTTATCTTAAATGTATGTTTATATGTTTAAAATACATTTTTCATTAGAAAACTAAAATTTTATTTTGGACCAATAAGAGCCCATAATAAATCGTTTTTTTTCCCAATTATTTTTAAAACGTATTTCAGGGTAAGACCTCAGTGACGTAATTATGCGACGTGAACATCAATGAAAAACTCCAAACTGTTTTTGCAAGTTTCCGCAATTTTGACAAGTTACCGCAATTTCATCCCATACAATTGCATAAATATCCCGCATATTCCATCGCATTTTAAATTTTTTCCTGCAACAAAAACCTTTCTGAAAGGACTGGTTTAAAAGTTAAGACACTTGACTGAAATGTTTCTCATGCTTTTAAAATCTTTTAATCTTGAATGTATGTTTATATGTTTAAAATAAATTTGTAGACAAAAATAATTGTGCCAACATAATCATTAGAAAACTACAATTTTATTTTGGACTTATAGAGCCCATTATAAATTGAAATTCTTTCAATTATTGTAAAATCACATTTCAGGGTGAGACCTCAAAAATCTGCTTGAAAAAGGCAAATTTTGGAGAGTTTTGATGATGTTATATTTTAACATAGTTTATAGATGTATTTTGGGAAATAATATAAATACAGAATACGTATTTGAAATAATGTTTGCATGCATTTAAAAGCCTTTTATCTTTTTGGACAACGGACCAAAAACATGAATGACACATCCTGTACCACAGATCGATTCTTGGAAAATCACACGCTCCCTAAAATGAAAATATCCCCTAATACCTGTAGTACCACAAGCCACCATCTAGCAAATAGCAAATCATGGTTCATAGCATCTTCACTAAACCTTTTAACTATTTAAATGAAGGAGGATAATGTGTCCTGCCCAAATATCCTGGTTAAATAAGCAATATAAAGACACTTATCATCATTGCTGCCTATCTAGTGTGTCCTAGAAGCCAGTAGCAGCTTAGTAGGTTTTGGAAACAGAATATTTGAAGAAAAAAAATGATGTTGTACAAGGCTTAGGCATGTGTGTGTGTGATTGGCAAATCATTAAGCCTCATTTAATATACGTTCTAGTTTAAAGAAGTTATATTTCCTTAGGGGTACAAGGGGCTTTATTTCAAAACACAAGCCAGCAGTCAGTCAGCCCACTGATTCCTGACATGTGATTGATATAAATGGACAGATTAGTCACTTAAGTGAAGTGAAAAAGTCAGTAAAGAGTACGATTTTGGTTGTTTTTGTAGCGTGTGAAGCGGTTTACCTGCGTGTGTGTGTGTTTCAGTGTGGCCAGCACTGGCGTCCACCTCTCCCTTCTCTGTAATTAGATTTGTGGAGAATGTAGCTGCGTTTGCCTGCTTTCTCAGCAAACTAACATACTCCTTGGTAAAAATCTGTCATTTTAACATAGGCTTCACCTGTGTGTATTTTTTCTTTTTTTTTTAACTAATGACACCTGACTGGTCTCCAAATATGTAACATTATATATGACACATGCATTTTTTTCTAGATGGCAAAATGCAAACGTAGCAGATGTGTCATATTTGGTAAAATTACAAGATTATTTTTAGGTAAGTCAGTGCGTGGTTAGAAACGATGTTTACTTAAACATAAAATTGGTGGTCGTAAAACAAACCTGTTATTCATACCTGTTATTCAGGTAGCTATAAACATGCCGACTGTTTCGTTTAAATTGCATTGCTTAGGGTTCTGTGGTTGACTCCGATATAAAAATGTATAACAAATTACTGTGCAATGCATCGTTTACATACTTCCATAGAATCGCTCAGGTCTCATCATACACAAACGTCTATTTGCGAACATTTCCCATTATGTTTTTCTTTCAAACCAACATTAGCTTTACCTTAAGAAAAAACATAGGTTTTTTTACTCTACGAGAAGTGTTCGCCAACAACAATAAGGGAATACCTTTGAGATTTCTTGTATGCCCGCCACTGGCACACAACCAGTAACAATGTCACTTTAAGTTGTAACTACCAATTTATGTCCCATGGCTGATGAATAATTGAGCAGTGCCCTTGTTGTTGTTTATGCACCGGAGGATCAGGATTCAAAGCAAGGTTTAATGGCGTGTGCGTGGAAACAAAAGAGGAAGGATCGTTTTTATTCGCACCCTCCGCCTTAGTTGGATGCGCTTTAAAATGCAAACTGAGGTTTAAATGACCCTGTCTATTGTGGGACGGATATTGAGACCCATTGTTGCCTGAACTAAAATATCCATCAGTGCCAAGATTGGTCTAGGAAGCAATCTAAGCCTCGAAAGCTGAGCAAGCGTTTTTAAAACGTGGTATTTTTAGACCTTTCCGAATTCATGTGTAGTATATTGTCTCATGTAAACTGCATCAATACATGGATTTACATCGGTACAAACTGCTGTAACTTGTACGTCACTGTAACAATGCTTTGTCAGTTGCCTCCAGTTGTTTGAACATGAAACTACTTTCCCATGTTTGACACACTTGTAGACATGTTGGGAGTCGTTGAAGATTAAGACGTGCATGTGTAGCTGTTGATGAAATCTTAAATCTCTAACATGTCTAGACTTCATGATAGTGACTTCACAGTGATCTGACTTCATGCATGTTTTTCATTTGCAGATTGATGAGTAATACATCCATGCTTGTTTTTTTTAGCTGTATGTGCCGGATGAGGACAAGACCATCTTTGGTCGTAGCGTGAATAAACAGATCTATGAGGGTTTGGTGACTGCTCTTCTGCAGACGGTCGCTACAGTCCTGGGCCAGCTGCGGCTGCCGAATTTCGACGGAGATGCACGAATTTGCAGTCCGGATACCAAGAGCAAACCGGTCGCTAGTGAGAACTTCAATACACGTGTACATGATCTCATCAGGTCTGTTTTCCACCCAATCCAAAGCCAATTTTTCTTTCAGTATGTGCTTTGTGTGCTTAGATTATCTTTTGTAACAATGAATGTCCGATTTCATTTTCAGACAAATTATCTGAGCTGTGGCCTAGCGGCAGTGCTTTCACATTTGCTTGAATATCACAAGGGTTTCGCCCTCTCATTCCTGTATCATGCAGACCCAAAATTACCCAAAATATAATTTTATTACTTACAAATAACTTTACACACTCCCTGTACACACCAAACGCGAAGCATCATGTTTCTCGCTCTAGATACTTGCAGGATTTAACTTTTTGTGTCATGCAATTTTTCGCTTTTTTTATATTTTCAACTTGCTATAAGACGTGTTTGAGGTGACTTGCACGTGTTTAGCAATCATGCACCTAATTCATTATTTGCGTCTTTGCTTTGACTTTGCATGTAACCTACTTGCACAAATCGAGATTTTTTTTATAGAATTATGAGTTACACTTTCGAATATGCACAGTCAGACAAAATGGTAAAAATATGTACCCCGGCCATCTTGGTCTGTACCCTTTCAAAACAGACAGCTTTGCACCTAAAATGTTCATATTTGTACCATGCATATTGGTACCAAAGATGCATATTGGTTCCAAATGTATAAATATATACTAATGGTACATTAGGACATTGTTAAATGGATTCTGCTCCAGTGACAGCTAGCCTACAAATTTGGAAATGTGAATAAAGTGTGGTTCATATTTCAGGGGACATTTCATAAAAATCTGTCTCTTTTCATGTTTTGGTGCTATAATTGGGTCCCCAGTGCCTCTATCAACCTAGAAAACAACCCAGTAACTTAGTTTTGGTAAACCATTATCTTTAAGCATGTGAAAAAATAGCTAATTGAAATTTGGCCCCCCTTGTGATGTCAGAAGGGGATAATACCACCCCTTAATCAACACAGCACTGCCATTTAGTGCAGAGATCAGCTCATTTGCATTTAAAAGGACACACCCAAAACAGCACATTTTTATTCACACCTACAAAATGGCAATTTTAACATGCTGTAATAAATTATCTTTATGGTATTTTAGGCTAAAACGTCACATACACACTCTGAGGACATCAAAGATTTATTTAACATCTTAAAAAAGTCTTGTGAAATGTCCCCTTTAATATATTATTGTTCATTATATAGTTGTGTTCGTATATAAAGCAATAACTTAATTTGTAACTCGTATAAAAATCTGTAATAGTAAATGTAGTTCGCATTAATGTGGGTGAAAATTGCTGTAAAAAGTTCTTTATTGTTCTTTCATGTATTTTATTACTTGAACTAACGTTAATATATTGAGGCCTAAAGTGTTGCAGAGTAATACAATATAGCCCATTACTTTTAAAATTATATGATATTTTAATGTGCCTAATTTACTAGCATTGCATTCCACACCTCTTTCCAACTCTTTAACTTGTTCACATGAAGACAGAAAAACATAAAATTTTCCCATAATATTAGAAAGTTAGTCATTTATTAAGATGTGGTGAAACAAATCTGGTGTGACGCTATTGCCAGTTTCACACTAACCGCATGCATAAGTAATATATGGCTTTTGTTAGCGTAGCCTGTTTCCTCCAACTTGAACTACACAAGAATTACACAAGTCCTGGAAAGAGGTGCCTTGTACAGGGAATGACCCTTGGAGAAGATCCAGTTCGCCCAGACCGGGAACAAACTACCAATCTGACATCACACTTTCTAAGCTTTTATTGGATGAAGTATGCTCTTGGAAGCTGCATATCCACACCGTTAAATAAAATGTTAACTCCTTCGCACATTCAGCAAAACTCATTTTTGGAAGTGCACAACTTGAAGTTGAACTCTATGAGAGTAGGGCAGTGTGGAGGAGAGAGTCGGCATGGGCTTTGTCCTGCTCTCTGAGGAAAGGCAGACAGCCCAGCCTGCGAAGAATCCCAGGCTTCCCACAATCCTTCGGTCTTCCCTCCCATGATTTGTTTGACACGAGCAGTCCTCGAGCCCAGTCCGGTGACCGTGGAGTGACCCTACAGACATGGCTGGAATGGGCCGTGTAGTGGCTGGGTCACAAAAAATTTAATGGGAAAGAAATAAGGATCTGATAACGGAAAGAAATCAAATTTAACGCAGTGGACTTTTTTTCAGTGGTCACAGCACAGGTCTGTTCTGACAGGATCGTGGACGGTAGAACAAAATTATATTAATGCATATAATAAAACGCAACTATAACATGCTACTTTGGACTTATTTTTCAGAAAGGGAAAAGAAGATGCTTGCCAAAACTCTTCTGTAAGTTGCAAGCCAAATTAGACAGATGAGTCCAGATGCAAACATTTATCAACCACATGAGCACCAAGGCTCAAGATCTTGGACCACAAAGGGCAAACTCCTATGCAACGGCACCAACAAACAGTCACATTTGTCTTCGTATCTGTCAGATATAAAGACCAAAATAGAAACCATTATGATGTAGTTTTAAAATGTAGGAGGATGGGAGCTCTCTAAATGAGTCACATACAGATCTGCTAGACCACTGGCTTGATAGCCCGGTCGTGACTCTTGTCACCCGGATGGGGCGTCTTATAGGCTGCACGATGGCTTGTGGAAAGCCGCTTCTGCTCCAGCCAAACCCAAGACGTGAAGACAGCCATAACAAGGGGCTTTAGTTCCATTGACGGCCAAACTAGGCGAAGGGGAGAACTGTAATTACCTGTATTTAGCACAACTTGTTTGAGTGACACCCGTAACAAAAGGAAGTATGAGGGCGGTCGAATCAAGAGAGTGTGTTGAAGAGAGATGCAGTCAGCAATTTGCTGTGCTGGAGCCTCCCGTTGATCTTTGTTGGGAAGTCCTGTGATTGACTGTCAAGGGCTTTGGAGGTGGGTGGTAGGTGGAAGAGGGCGGTGATACCTGAGCTATGATGAGTACTGGAGAAGGGGGGGTTCCTTCATTCCAGATCTGTGTTGGCACACGGAGACACAGCCGTCCGCTAATACTGTAATTAGGCTTGATTTGTAGCCAGGAGGGTGGAGACTGACACGGTCATGAGACCTTTCATTTGACCAGACAAATTAGAGATAGGGACGTAATAGGCTGAAGTAGAGGGTTCTGATGAGAGCTCGGATTTCAAGCCAAGACCGTCTTGGATTGCAGAGGCCTTTGTGACAGCAGCTCCGTTCTAAAGCCTAGTGAGTTGTCTACCTAGACAACATTTTAAGGGAGTCTTTTTTTTAAGGGATGCCCCGATATGTAATCAGTGCCAAACAGTGGCGTAACTTTTTTTTGTTATGTTTTGGCCATATTCTTTTTTTGAGAGTGATTAAGGAGAGGACAGGAAAGTACAGGAAGGAGAGAGGGGGATGGGATCGGCAAATAACCATGAGCCGGAAATCGAACTCGGGTCGCCGAAAGTGCGAAAGCACCACATGTCGGAGCACTGCCCACTACACCATCAGCTCCGACAACATCAATGAAATAATTTAAAGAGCACCTATTGTTCGATTCACGATTTTACATTTCCTTTGTGTAAGTGTGTATTAGTACATGTTAACAATATGCAAAAGTTACATACCCCAAAGTAAACCATGACGCGAGTTATCGTCTCCAACGTAAATCTCTTTTCTTGGACTACAAGAAACACACGGATTGTATGCAAAAGTTTACTTCCTGGTGATGCAGAGAAAACTGACATTATCAAACGTGAATTTGCTAAATTTTCCAACTCAGTCACTTGTGAGATTTGTGTTTGATAGCTTATAGGTTTGGAGCCAAGTGTCGGTAACCACACCTGAGCGAACAGCTGAATTCCCATCAAAGTTTTACTCAATTTATATAAAATAACACTACTCATGTGTTTGTCAGCTATCTTATTAGCAAAATGTTTTATGTGTTTTTTTTTCTGATAGTTTTGTATGTATTTCCTTCAGCTATGTGGTGAACATGGGCTTGATCGACAAGCTGTACGGCTGTTTCTTGTCCGTCCAAGGACCAATTGATGAGATTCCCAAGATGGCCGCCTTTCTGGAACAAGCCACAGCTTTTCTTCATGGGATGTGTAAGCTGTGTTTTACTGTAACTAGTCGGTGAGTGATATTTTTAATCCATAAATTCTTTATTTTTCAAAAATCTTATTTTTCTTTCCCCTCCTGTCAACTTGATATAACTGTGGTATTTTGTCAGGTACCATTGTAATATTTTGAACTTCTTTAAAATACTTTTACAGTGTGCTTACCCACCAAAATACCAGTAACTGCATATACTTACAATGGCTAAGGTTAAGGGGGTTAAGTTGAAGGTTGGTACTTAGTGATTACATAGTAAGTACATGTAAAAACAGTACTGTTAAAAAAGTGCCAAATATTATGAAGTACCATGTTTCTGGCAACTGGTGCCATCACTTTACCATGTTACCACCCAAGTACATCCTAAACTTCTTCGAAACAAGCAAATACTCTCGTTCCTATCTTAATGAAAATGTGAAGGCCACTGTAGTTGTTGAGATGTCTGTGGAGGTACAGACCCATCAATCATCGACTCATTTCCCAGCGTCTGACGCTGCAACCCTGCAGAGCCTGTGCTGATAGTCATCTTATGGCCCTGGAGCCCTGTCTCTTTGCACTGTAAACTCCTGCCTGCGTACCACCCACGTGTGTGTGTGTGGCCGAGTGCATTTGTGCATGCACAACTGCTGACAGAGGCTAACCACACAGTCACAGCTTGTGATATCCCACCCATGATCTTTGACCCTGACTTGTAGACAAGACTGATCAACGTCATGGAGCGCGATTCGTGCTCTGAGTTTTATTCACGCTGTTGAATTCGTTAATAGGATTGATTGTAAATGCATGCGTGCAATACATGACAATCTTACAATACATGAACTCAAATGAAACGACAATTGCTGATTATTGTAATAATGTATTTTAACTGTGGTTACGATAACACAATTTCTTCTTGATCGCCATCCAAACGTGAAATGTCTTGTAAATGTCTTTTCATCCACACATTCATATCACTTGTTTTTTTACACGCACATAGAAATCCACTTATAGAGTTTCTTTATTGAAACTCTCCTCAGGCGGTACGGTGGCCAGCTATGTCCTCTTCCAGCTGTTGCATGCTGTGACATCATCCAGCTGTTCAACACCAGCGTCTCTCTCTCTCAACATCCTTTGGGTTGTATCACTAAATATCTGTGAGAAACTTTGGTGCCAATAGTTCATGTCTTTAATAGTCCTGCTCATTGCAACCTCAGCGTCTCCCCGAATCCAGCCATCCAGCTAATCACCACTCGTAGGGCCATCTGACCAATCACAACGCAAAGAGCCCGAGACTTGTCCCCGTCTTGGACGTTTCTGACTGGCTGTGCTGTTTGGCAATTGCTGCACCCCTACGTTTTATTCTCACGGTGTGGGCTTTGTGTTTTTCACATCAAGTGCCATTGTGGTGGGGTTAAATACCGAAGTCCTGAGTCATCAACAGCCAATCAGATCTCCTTGTGGAGGGCATGTGCTAAGATAATGATTCTTCTGTGTATTATATTTTCTAAATATACTACGGATTAGGACACTCTCTGATATATCTGAGGTTTATGGAGCCTCTGTGAATGTGTCGTACTTTCCATAAATAGGGTACATGGTAAAGCACATTTTTTTCTTTAAAGGGACATTACACTTTTTTTGAAAATATGCTCCTTTTCCAGCTCCCCTTCAGCTGACCCCCAGGTCTGGCGCTAGCACTTTTAGCAAAGCTTAGCACAACTAATTGAATCTGATTAGACCATTAGCATCGCGCTAAAAATAACCAAAGAGTTTCGATATTTTTCATATTTAAAACTGGACTCTTTTGTAGTTACATCGTGTACTAAGACCGACGGAAAACTAAAAGTTGCGATTTTCTAGGCCGATGTGGCTAGGAACTATACTCAATCAAGGACTTTGCTGCCGTACCATGGCTGCAGGAGGCGCAATGATATTACGCAGTGCCAGAAAAAGTCCCCTGCTTTTGAAAGTTTCCAAGGGGACTACTTTCGGGCGCTGCGTAATATCATTGCACCTGCTGCAGCCATGGTACGGCAGCAAAGTCCTTGATTATTACGCCAGAATGAGAGTATAGTTCCTAGCCATATCGGCCTAGAAAATCGCAACTTTTAGGTTTCCGCCGGTCTTAGTACACGATGTAACTACAGAAGTCTTAAATAGAAAAAATTTTGAAACTAGCTTTTTGCGCGATGCTAATGGTCTAATTAGATTCAATGGATTGTGTTAAGCTATGCTAAAAGTGGTACTGCCAGACCCGGAGATTGGCTGAATGGATTCCAAAACCAAATTTAAAAATCAAATGTTTAACTCTAGGGGAGCTGGGAAATTAGCATATTTTCAAAAAAAGTGGAATGTCCCTTTAAATGCCACAAGAAAACAAAAATTAACTCACAATAAAATAAAAAGCAGGTTAAATTTGTGTCTGTAATTTTTACGAGAGTTGAGGGCGAGAATTGAAATGGGCTCGGAAAATTCAGCAGACCGCATCCGAACCTGCGTCACCACAATCACCATGACTGTAGCGGGGACGCATGTGCTAACTGCTGTGTCACAACACAAACCGGGTTTTGAAGACCTTGACTAATTCAGAAACCGATTTTTACTTGACTCATTAAATTGCTCGGTCCCTTCAAGGAAGTAGTTTCACGGCAAATCAAAGCTCCAAATATATTTATCTTCTCCTCCGCTCTAAATTGAGCAGGCACTAACAGCATTTCCACAGGTTTAGCTGTAAGCATGAATTAATCTGATGATGCTGATTTAGGGTCAGTGGGTAGACTCGAATTGCCTCTGTCATGGCTTTCACTTTCATCAAACTCCGCTGTCTCCTGTTTCAGGGTCAGGAGATGTGAAGTACGTCATGCACAGTCACTCTGTGAGAACCGAGTCTTTGTTTCCTCTAGTAGAGGTTGATCACGACTGTCGGCGGATGCCCTTTTCCTCTTCACTCAGAACAGTTCTGTGGATTCTCTTACGGTGGTTAAGGTTAAACTTGAACGATGAGAGCAGGACCGGGATCAGCTGAATATACTAGATACTAATTCCGGGTGATGTCCCCCCCACAATAAGACACTCCGTCCCCCCTTCGTCTTACCTAAAGGTCTGTTTCCCCTCCAGTGCACTTGGTGTAGTGTTCAGATCTATCCTCATCTGCAATGTGACACCTTGTCGATCTTACCCCTTTTGTGCTGTTTAGAGATCAGCAGCTGAATCTTGAAGCCAGACCCTTGCTGTTGTTGGCAGGGGAAGATCTTGCCTCAGATCAGCCTTCAGGGGCTGCTTCTGCTCGGCCCCTTCAATGTGTAGTGCTGGGGTATGAAGTTACCAATCCTGTTAATCTGCAGGGTGTTGTTCTGACTAAGACACACAAACACACTGCTGTAAATCTGGTAAGATGGGACTTAATTAAATGTGCTGGAACACAAAACGGCCAGAGAGTAAGGCGAGTTTGCATAGTTGTGAAGCCAGTGCTATTGGCTGACAGATGGTTGTCTGAGTTCCAAGGCTTCTCTTTGCCGTTCCAGTATGGTTATTGGAGTATGTGATGTTTGTAAGGTCAGCTTCGTTGCTTGGAGGCTCGACTTCCCCAAGATCTACTTGATAAGTCATTGCTTTGCCATACTACACTGTCCTTACGTAGCCTCTGTATTCTGTGCATGTCTATAGATTGATGCTTCACTTTCCCTAGTGTTGTGATACACCAGCAGGACATAGCAATAGTTTAGAGAGGACAAATCAATCTTAAAATATTGGTCACTTAATAATAAATGTATAGCGCATCTACTAATAATTTTACAGTACTGTGCAAAAGTCTTGGGCCACCATGCCACAATTAGATTAGTTGTTTTTGCAGTCTTATAGTGATCATATATAATTATTTCTCTTAGATAGAATACATCCAGAAAATACAGGAAATGTGTGTATAGAATTAAAAACTGTATAAAAATGTAAACTGATGTGTCAAGTTTTTGGGGTAAACTCCCCTTACACTTGAGCAATAGCAGGAAACTGCAGGATCTGTTTAACCTAAAAAAATTAAATCCTAATTTCAAATTTTAAAGAAATTAGTCTTTTTACTTTATTCTGCTCAAAAACGCTCAAGATGTGTTTAGTGCCAAGAGAGGTCACTCTAAACAGTGACAATGCCTAACGGCGCATTCACACGTGGCGTAAGCGTTAACGCTTAATGTAAGGCTTGTCTGAAGCGTGGCCAACAGCCAATCACAAGGGCTCCAGTCTTCCATAAACGTAATTGGCTCGCTCTGCCTAGGTAATTTGCTTAAGGCAATCTGAATGGCCGACGCTTGCGTTGCCGCTTGAAAAGTTGAGAAATGTTCAACTTCTGGCAGTGACGCAGCGCCGACGGATCCACAATTCAGTTCGCCAACGCTTGACGTCACCTATTAAAAGTGAATGGGAAGCGTCAACGCTTACGCCCCGTGTGAATGCGCCGTAAGGAAGACATTTAGTCCTGAAAATTTTATTTTTTATTTTTTTTACATATTTCCTTTATTTTCTGTTTGTTTCTTAATAAAATAGATTGAAAAATAAATATGAATGGACATTAAAACTTCTAAAACAAGAAGTCTGGTGGTGGTGGCGGCCTAATGCAGGGTTTACACCAGGTGCGGTAGACGCGGCAAGTGCGAGTGATTTAGATGTTAAGTCAATGCAAAGCCGCGATTAGGCATCCTGCGACGATGTACACATGGTAAGCGTGGCGCGGATGGCGTGTTGCTGCAAGAAACGCGAGAATTGAAAATCTGAACTTCAGTGGATTTCCGCGCCGCGTTAACCAATCAGGACCTTGCTGTAGTAGTGACGTGATTACAGGAAGCGAGCAGAGTGGCGGAGCCTCAACAGAGTCGCAGAAGCCCCTCCCATGACGTGAATTTCCATGTGAATGACAAGAATTTCAGGTGCGGCTTTCACGCGCGAATGAAGCTAGTAATCTCAAATGTTAAGGTGTCCAACTATGCACAAAAAAAAGCGTTTTTGCCGCCTCTACTGTTGCTGGTGGGAATGCACAGTACTGTACATAAATCATTTTTTTATTAATGCAAAATATGTTAGAAACTATGCATCGCGATTTTGTATGCATTTTTAATTAAACATTTAAAATAAAGAGTGTGATTATCACATTTGGCACTAAATGTCTTTTTTGCCTACTCGGCGCACTATACATTCATTCCATATATCCCTTTCTTTTTTTGTCTTTTTTTCTCCCCCTCTTTGTCTGTGAACTCCTGGGCTCAGAAGTGTAAAGTCTCTCTTATCTCTCCTCGTATATCTGACTACAGCCACCCTCACTGTGTCTGAGCTTTCATTCCTGGCTCAGGCAGTGCTGAATGTTACCAGTTAAGCCCGTCTACCCCATAGGCATGCTTCACAGATGGGGCCTGCCTTCATTATTTATATCAAAACGGACATGCTCTGGTCTAGCCAGTAAATCTAGAAGCCGCCGGGACCTGACGTTCCACACTCACTACATCTTGGTTCTTTGGTCTGTGTGGCTAAAGCAAGCAACCGGTACCGCCTTGGGTTTAGATATTTCTGATCCCCACCTCCCGGGGCCTTGCCTCGAGCCCGCGCTCCAGTCCTGCACGCTACAGTACAGCCCTGTGCACTTCTGAATTTGTTTGAAAGGCCGGTGATTCAGATTGAAAGGTGGATAAACATGAGGAACCTGGCCTTTTACGCATGATACAACGAGGAACATCTACGGCCAAGCTAATAGAATAATATTTCTGACCCCGATTTGCATTCCAATTCCTGCACTGTCAATCACAGTTGAGAGCTTATTACCTTTTGAACAAAGTGGTCTTGTGTTATAAATTATGTGTGATTTGGTTTTGTTTGTGTACGTTAGGGTTTATATCTGCCCAAGTAGAAATGAGTGAAATGTTGTATCCCATTATACAATGCACTCGACCTCAACTTTCTAGTATAAGGAAGGAATCACAGAGTGAATATTAACTGTAAAAAAATTTTTTTTACTATTTTTTGGTTACATTTCATTTAAGGTGTCCTTGTTACAATCATTCACTGTGTAACAACATTAACAATAGGGCTGGGTATTGGCAAGGGCTTCAGGATACAATACATATCACGGTACAATGTGTCGCAAATTCTTTTTTTGTAAATGTAAAAAATAAAATAGAGCTGATTTTTTTCAGTCCTTTCAGAAAAACGCTGAGTTTTTTTGTGTTTGTTGCGGGCAAAAATCCTTAATCTTGCGGTTTTCTTAAAAAATGCGATGGAATAAGCGGGATATTTATGCAATTTTATCTACTAAAATTGTGGGAACTTGCAAAAACTGTTTGCAGCTTTTCAATGATGTAAACGTCACATAATCACATCACTTCATAACGTTCCCATGGCAACAGGGGACATGGCTGCGCTTGTGTGAAGTAAATGCAACAATTTTCAAGTTTCTGCTAAGATATATGTGATTTTTGCTACGAAAATGCGGGGATTATAAAATCATGTAAGCCCTGCCTATTTTGTGCATGGAAATCTGCAATTTATGCTACGAAAGTGCGGCGTATTTGAAAAAATGCGGCCCCCGCATAAATATGCGCACTCTGGCTGATTATGCATTGAATCATGCGATCGCATTTTTCTGGAGGGACTGTCTTTGCATTGTTAGCATATGACTTAAAAAAACTATTTTTATAAAATTATTAGTGGAACATTTTATGCATCTTTATTTGAACTCAAAACATATCGGATAGCCCCCCCACTCTTTTGCCCCCCTAAAGCCCGGGATAGTCTGCACAATTATTGGCTGTCCCAGACCAAAGATTGCCATCGTGAAACAATCGTTGCGATTTCTGTGATCGTGGCTCTTCATCGGTAGTCCTATGTCATACAGTGAGAGAGGTTCAAAGACGGCCGTTTTCCTGGTCTTGCGTCCAAAGATAGCCTACGATATTTTCTGACAGTGTTAGAAATTCAGAATGATCAACGTGTGACGCAGCCGCTGAAGCTTCTGTGTTATAATCGTACAGTCAACCTGCCTGTCGTACCCGAGTTTAAACTATCCATGTCGCACAGTGTGATAAGGATTAATGATCTTAAAGGAGGGAAAAAATCCTGCAGTGTATTCCGGGCTAAAGGGCGACCTGGACCCAAGTTTGGGAACCATTGCCCTGGAAGAACAAATTTTTGGTTCCTCAAGAAACTGTCAATCCACCTGTCAGTAAATAGTTCTTGAGAGTCATTTCTTTTTCATCTTTTATAGTCTAAAGAACCTTTTTATACCATAAAGATCTGTTTGTGAAACAGAACCATACAGCCATGATTCTTTTACAGTATTGTTAAGCACCTTTATTTTTAAAAGTGTAGATTGTGCACTGCTGTTTTCCATTAAGAGTCAGTCTATTTTTGTCACACCGGTTTCCTCTGTCATTTAAAATTACCACGGTGTAATTCAATGTAATTTCTCCTTCCCAGTTCCCTGAGTGTCTTCGACAACAAACGTCAAGATCCCACCGGCTTGTCGGCCCTCCTGCAGAGCACCGACCTGGTGGGCGTCCTTCACATGCTGTACTGCATCCTGCTGCACAGTGCCCCACCTGAACCTCTCTCTGGTGGACCCGAGGGCCCCCAGGGACCTTATAGCCCCTCTGTCATCCAGGTGGCCCTCCAGGGGCTGCGCTTCCTCAACACCTTTGCCCTGCTGGACCTCTCAGCCTTTCAGGTATTGTTTTCGAATGTGATGATGTGTGTACGTTAGGGGCCTTTCACGTATGACGCGGACAATGGCCCGGGGCAAAATTTTGGCCCTTTTCCCAGGCCTGACAAGTGCGTATCCCATGACTCAACCCCCTTAAACCGAACAACCTAATATCACACTGTTTATTATGAAAGAATTACGGTGCCCATAAAAACAGTGCCACACCTATTAAAACTTAACTCTGTTTCTGGGTAGACTTGCTGTTCGAGCTCCTATATATAAAAAGAAGAAATCTTTCTCAAGTGGTTTATAGTATCAAAAAAGCCATGGTTGTCGTTTGAAAAGTACCGCAGCGCCTGGGAAGTTGTGCTTCATGGACAAGTGACCTTACTGTGCACTGGTCCTGTTTACAATCTGTGATATCCTGCCTCCTTTGATTTCCGAGCTCTGCGGGAAGATGCTTGCGCGTGACATCATTGCCCATCTCTGTTGTGGTATGCTGCTGGTCCTGTTATATTAGTTAAAATCTCGGCAGCCACCATGTCTGCTTGAAGTAATGCTGCGCGGCTTGTTTTTTCCTCCGAACAAGAGAACATTAAAGCAGCCAGACCGCTGAATTTTCCTTTAGTTAACTGTAGGTAAGTCACCCACATCTTTCATAGGGCCATTCAGATAAATAAAAAGTTTGGTCCATCATTAAAAGTTGCTATCATACGTCTCGGCTCTTGTACGAGCGCACGTATGCAGAACATAAAACCGTAACCCTCAAAACTAAGATGTCCTCAAAGCCGCTAGTAGGATATCAGGGTTTCAGGACAGAACAAAGTTGACCCGGAGGATGTAAACGCACCTGACCTTTGACCTCCAGCCGGCCACGTTGAAAGCTCCGGGTAAATAATGTGAATGGAGAACGGCATAAAGCGCACAGTTGTAGTTTAGTTTATATGGTAGAGAGTAAAAAACCATATCAGAAAGCTAAATCATCATGTAAACACCTAGGTGTGAACAGGGAGGATGTTAACCATGTGAATTACGAACTGCCTCTCGTTCTCTTACTCCTTTTGGTTTCTCGTCCGAACTTTACTTTTCAAAACAGATGGGAGTTTTTATCCAAAACTGAATATTCTGTCACCGATTTTTCGTCCTTATTATGATCTCATTCTATAAGACTTTGTCTTTCTGTGGTCAACAAAACTGTTTTTATGATGTATTGGTTGTACTTTGTCATGCATTTACAGTGGATGGGGTCCTGGAGCTTTTTAAAGCTTTAAAAGGGATGAAAAGTATCATAAAATTGTCCATATGACTTGTGTGCTATAGTCTAAAGCTTCTGATTATGGTAAATTTGTGTTTATTAAAGTTTAAGACATTTGATAAATAATTTTGTACTCCGTAACTGTATTAGTCTAATCAACCCAACAATGCAGATACCAACCATACATCTGGACAATTCAACTCATAAGTGACTGCCGCAGTTTCCACTTACTTCCTTTCATATGCATTCCAAAGTTCAAGTTTGTGATCTCTGACCTGCGGATTTGTATAATGTGAAGACGTGTGACCGATAGAAGATTGATGCATCGTTGCGTGACCTTTTCAGAAAATCCAATATGGAGGAAACCCAGCTAATAGCAGTATCATATTCTTGTTTTGTACAATTAGCTTTAAAATACCAAAAACAATATGAACAGTGCAAGCACATCAAAATCCATAAAGTGTGGAGAAATGAACTTAAAGAGCACCTAATTCATTGCTAAAAAAATTATTTTGTGTATTTGGTATAATAAAATGTGTTTGCATGGTTTTTGGTTACAAAACACCTTATTTTCCACATACAGTACATTTTTGTAGCTCCAGATTTCACTCTCTTCCTGAAACGAACAGATTTGAAAAGCTCCATGTCCCTGATTGGCCAGCTAATCTGTATGTTGTGATTGGCCTGAATATCTCTGACGTCAGCCGGAAAGGTGACGCTCCTTACCATGTTTGAAAGATTCAGTTGCCAACAGGAGTTAACTTAAAGGCTATGAGTCAAAGCGGGATAATTATGATAATGTCGGTCTTGTCAACATCACCAATCCCAGGAAGTAAACTGTTACCCACAATCCGTGTGTTTGTTTTAGTCCAAGAAAAGAGATTTACGTTTGAGACGATAACTCGCGTCATCGTTTACTTGGAGGTTTGTACCTTTTGCATATCGTTAACATACTACATACTAATACACACTTATACACCAAAGGAAATGTTAAAAAGTGAATCGGAAAATAGGTGCTCTTTAATGCTGCATTTACACCAACCGCGGTAAGGGCGTGAAGCGCGAGTGATTTCAATGTTAAGTCAATGGGAAGACGCGTTTCCGCCTCTTTCGCGCGTGAAGCTCGGGCGAAAGGCGCGAATTGAGCGTTGTGCGCGGTACGCGCGGTAAGCGCGAATGGTGCTGTTTGTGCATCTAGCGGTTCACACGAATTTGCGGCTGACGCCCGAGTTGAAAAATTTTAACTTTGCCGGAATTTCGCGCCGCGTTAACCAATCACGAGCCTGCTTGCTGCTGTGGTGGCAGCCCCGCCCGGAGTCACTCACTCAACCAAGGCTTGATATTGTCCATAAGCAGTCACCCGGAGCTATACGACACAAGTTCTTATTTCTATAGAGGAGACAGGAATAAAAAGGACCTCGCTTGGAAGAGTGTCAGTGAGGACATTGGGCAACCTGGTAATTGTAATACACACTTCACTTTTGAGTCACGTGACGTTTATCGACCCGTGTCGTTTATTTTCCCCATAGTAAGGTTACCAAATACAAACTGGTAACTCTCTCGATAAATGCACAATCAACATCAGTAATTTTGCAAACAGACAACCGCATAGCACTTGCCCCTCCCACAAGAAGCGGAGTTTGCCTCTGACGCGCGTCAAATGCTTGCTTTTTCCGCGCGTCTACTCCGCTCTACACGCGCGAATGCATCCAAATTGTTCAAGCGGCAAACCACGCGCGGTAGACGCGATTTTGACGCCCAAACCGCGTTTGGTGTAAACTCAGCATAAGGGGCGGTCACACTATACTTCAAGTATGCACAATTTTTGCTGATTTTACTTCGAATATCATCAGGGAGCTTTTAGTCCATCTTTGCTTTGTCTTGATGTGATATGAATTCGCAGGTCAGAGTTCACCAGACTTTGGTACACAGCAAATTGAAAAATATCTTTGCACGAGCTTGCGTTTCCAGTATAAATGGAAGTCATTTGAACGAAAATTGTAGTGTAGCCCCTTAATGCCCTGGCGAGTGATATCATGTTTGGTTGCCGCCCAAATTCGCAGGGGTTTGTGTACAACTTTTGTATGCTGAAATTCTAGTAAGGCCACGGCTTAAAGTGTCGTGTGGGTTAAGCCGTTACCAAACTGGATGTGCGAGTATAAGCATTAATGTACATATATATGGTTGCTTAGTATCTGAGATTTGCTATATTGCTTTATTTAAGTACCTACGCTTTTATCAGTAATATTTTAAATAGTTATTGCTATGATTTCCTGTTATTGTACCTTCATCCCAGTTGTCTCAGTTTTCTGATATATTGTAGTGTTGTGTAATGCAGATTAAACAAATAAAATTGATATTTTTTACTGTTTTACTTAGATTTTTATTTTAAAATTATTTATTAACATTTAATGATTGTAATAGTTTTTTTCATTTGCTCACAAGTTTTTTTTTTTCAAAACCCTGATACCAGTACAGATTATATACACACACTTTGTGTCTATGTAGTCTTGTTGGTTGTGTGTTACACTGGTTAATTAGTCAAGATGTGTCGTGTCTGTGGTGTTAATGTCTTACTCCCATCACATCTGCTCAAATGTTCAGGTATTGTTGTTTGTGGTTGTTTAGACTCTCTATCCCGTACGTTCTCCCACCCAGCAGAAAATGTCAGTAGTTTCAGTTCTGACCCCGAGGCGCTCAGTCATGTTGGCATGTTTAATAAATACTGTCTGTAGACCAGCAGATAGCATCTCTTTCGTTAAGGGAATTGGGGGGTTCCTTCGGTCGGACTACTGATTCCAGAGCCGGTTCGACCTTCACGAGCGCTCCATAAGTTTCACCTTCTACTTTCATGCCGTGTAGGGGTGCACCGATAAATGCCGATATGCACTTATAATACGTGGCCAATAACTATTTTGAATCGCACAGCCGATATTATTCACAGCTATTTCATGTACTACGGCTTTTGATCAGTAAGTCCTTATCAATCTGAAATCACTGTTAGTTTGAGTCGTTTATAACATGCATTTGAAAAAGCAACACTCGCAAAACATAATCATTATACATATTCTTTATTATCATGAAAATACCTGAAAAGGTGTGAAGAACAGCAATATAAATATATTCTTAAGCCATTTCCTGGAGCTGCGTGTGTATGTGATTCTTTGTCTGCAGCGTATTTTGAGTTTCCGAACGAGAGCGCCCTCTGGCTTTTGGATGTAGCAGCATTTCAATGAGATGCATAGCAAGCATTATCAGCCGATATATCGGTTCACCCCTAAAGTCGTGTATCTCAGGAAGAAAGAAGTTGCCTATGATTGTTTCGTATGGTACTGTCAAGTCGTAGAAATAGCGTAACCTGTAAAGACTGCAGACTAACTATTTTAAGGATTAATCAATTCTTAAAAAATTCCAGATAATTTACTCACCACCATGTCATCCAAAATGTTGATGTCTTTCTTTGTTCAGTTGAGAAGAAATTATGTTTTTGAGGAAACATTCCAGGATTTTTCACCCCAATACTTAAAATTGCAATTTCAAAGGAATCTAAACGATCCTAAACGTGGCATAAGGGTCTTATCTAGCGAAACGATTGTTTTGGCAAGAAAAATAAAAAATATGCACTTTTAAACCACAACTTCTCGTCTTCCTCCGGTCCTGTGACGCACCAGCGTGACCTCACGTAATACGTCATCACATCAAGAGGTCACGGATGATGTATGCGAAACTACGCCCCAGTGTTTACAAGTGTAGAGAAAGAGGACCGTTTCGACGTTGTTGTATGTCGAATGATACTAATTAATGTCTTTGTGTCAGTTTATTGTTTAAAATGGTCCGCAAATGTGCGTTTCATATATGTAACACGTGACCTTTCCACGTCATTACGCAATTACGTGAGGTCGCTCTGGCATGTCACACAGCCGGAGGAAGAAGACAAGTTGTGGTTTAAAAGTGCATATTTTTTATTTTTCTTGCCAAAAATGACAATCGTTTCGCTAGATAAGACCCTTATGCCTCGTTTGAGATCATTTAGAATATTTTGAAACTGCAATTTTAAACTGCATTAAAACTGTTAAGTGTTGGGGTCCATTAAAGTCTATTAAAATGAAAAAAAATGCTGGAATATTTTCCTCAAAAAACATAATTTCTTCTCAACTGAACAAAGAAAGACATCACGTTTTTGGATGACATGGTAGTGAATAAATTATATGGGTTTTTTTTTTTTAAGAAAATTAAATAATCCTTAACGTTTGTGCTTTTCTGTGACTTCACCATGGTCAAGTGGGAGGAGTCAGTGCTTGTGTAAAATTGTTTGCGAAAATACTTTTTGTGATATTTTCCGACTGTCTGAACACAATACTGTTCCAAAATCACATGCCCGCCTTTCAGTTGAAATAAATATTAAGTTGTAAATGCGAAATTAGAACTTTATAACCCATTTATGGTGGCACTTGCACCCCCGCTGTGAAAGCAACAGTATGTACATTATTTTAAACGGTTACATTTACCTTATATACTTTACTAATCTTGTCTATGTTGTATTCAGTCTGTTTTAGGAGCGGAGGGTCTCTCTCTGGCCTACAGACACATTGTGAGCTCTCTACTTTGGTTCTGCTCTCAACACAGCTCTGAAGATCTTCTCCATGAACTTATCATCTGTGTGGGTTACTTCACGGTCAACCACCCAGACAATCAGGTGAGTTTACATTCATTATTAGTTCTGTTATATACATGTCAGTGTGTGCCATATAAATATGTAATAATGAGGCATCATGAAAATGTAATAATGCATTTTTATTAGTGCTGGGCAAAGATTAATAGCGATTAATCGCATACAAAATAAAAGTGATTTTTGGCATAATATATGAGTGTGTGGTGTGTGTAATTATTATGTATAAATAAATACACACACACACACACACACATTCATGTGTGTATTTAAGAAACATTTACATGTTTATATATATTTATTTATATTTTTATATATTCTATATTAAATATAAATAAAAAATTGATATATAAATAAAACAATTCTGAAATTAATATATGAATGTGTGTGTGGTTAAATATACATAATAATTAGACACAGTACACACACATATATTATGCAAAAAAATCACTTTTATTTTGTATGCGATTAATCGCGATTAATTTTTGCCCAGCACTAATTTTTATTGCAGCATGTCCATTATTAACTATATTTAATTCCAATTTTTCCCAATGAGCTTTTAAGGGTGGTGGGAATTAGAAATTAAATAGCTCCAGTAATGAGATCATACACTTACATTTATGTTTTTGGCAGACACGACTAGAGTTGCTAAATGGGTTTTTATATAAAAATTATTTTTAAAATGAAAATAGCTATTTGTGAATGTGGTACAGTATTTCTGTCGTCTGACTTTGGAGTTGGAAAAGGATACTGTTGTCTCCATCACAGTGGCGAGTATAGTGTTTGGTCATCATTAGATCAAGAGCAGGTGTACTTTTCCTTGACAAACAACCGACACAATAGCAACAAAAGGAAGCTGTTGAATAATGCAGCGCCTTTGCCACCTCTGTTGGCTCTCTTCCTTGCAGTCTTCTGCCATTGTTATCCTTCGCATGGCAGTTGGGTCTGCTCAATGTTCGGAGGGGGAAGGGGGGCCAAGTTGAACCTGCGGGATCACAGATCAGCCTGGCATGAAAAAGCGTGATTCTCTGATACTCGTTGCATGCTCCGTTTACCTGGAACCCGCCGACTGCATGACAAGTGTGACTTCGCCACACTTGGTCGGGTTTTAGTTATTCGTGCATCACGCGAAACCTCGCCCCAAGATGACTTAATGTCCCCCAGGGGGATGGGAAGGGAAAGGTCAGTGTGCTCGCAATTTATGGGCTTCTAATTTAAAACATTTTTGCTCTTAATTAAAAAAACGGGCTTCTGTTTTTACGACGCTTCGGTCCTTGTGCGCCGTCTAATTTAATTATTTTGATGTAGGTAATTAGCATTTGTTGGCCATTGTTGGACTTATTTGCATATTATATTGGATAATTGAATGAGGGTTGATAATTGAATTAGGGGAGGTGTGACAGATGATTGGGCTTTGTGCTGAACCGGGGGAATTAAACGACGAGCAAACTGGGAATAACGCCTGGTGAATATTCATATCGTCCCGGCCCACTTTGCTAATTTGAAAAACGCCGGGTCGAAGAGTCTTTAAACTTGCGACTTTCCTCCAGGATGCAAGCTGTCTTTTTATGTCGCTACTTGGCTGCAAGTCAAGGTTTATTATTGAAAACGCACAGATACTGCCAGGTCTCATGAGGTTGAAATTTGAAAAACAGCCACGATTTCACAGGAATTTCATATAAATATAAAGCGATCAATCAATTTGTTGGATGCACCTTCTAAATTTGTGCAGTTATCGCAAGTTGATGTGAAGAATTGTGAGTAGTCATCTTTTTACATTTGTCGTCTTACATTAGTCGTCTGTCTGTGGGTGCTTTTACTCACCCCAAGGGTTGAGCTGTCATTTTGTATCTTTTTGCCACCTCCATTAATATACGGTTAACCAAACGCAACAATATCAACATTATCTGTAAATGCAGTATACATCTAGATCTGCTGCCATATTGGGTCACAGATATATAGTTTAGTATTATATTGAGTACAAGATTATGGTGTAAATGTATGGAAGAGGATTAAGGCCACTGGTGAAATTTTTTTTTTGAATTCTGACTTTATTCTCAGAACGCTGACTTTAATCTCAGAACTCTGACTTTAATCTCAGAATTCTGACTTTAAACTCAGAATTCTGACTTTAAGCTCAGAATTCTGACTTTAATCTCGAGATTAAAGTCAGAATTCAAATATTTTTTTCACCAGTGGCCCTAATCCTCTTCCGTATAAATGTATTGGTTTTATCATTTAAAAAAAATTATTTAATCCATTAAATTTGGATAAAAATACTTTATGAAGTTACTAGGCGAGTAAATAAAAATGAAAGCAAATAATAAATGAAAAATAATGTAAAAGTTTTCAAAATGTTACGAATCGTTACCACAATTTGCAATTGCAAGATTATTTATTTATATGTTGAGCTGTTGGATTGTGTTTTCAGGAAGTGTCAGTTGTTTTTCAATACACTTAAAGGAAAACACCACTGTTTTTTTAATTTTTTACTGTGTTCTTACTTCAACTTAGACGAATTAATACATACCCATCTTTTTTCAATGCGTGTACTTAATCGTTGTATGGCGCGTCGTGAATGTGTTAGCATTTAGCCTAGCCCCATTCATTCCTTAGGATCCAAACAGGGATGAATTTAGAAGCCACCAAACACTTCCATGTTTTCCCTATTTAAAGACTGTTACATGAGTAAGTATGGTGGCACAATTGGCATGATTTTTTAAGCGGATAAAAATAAGAACTATATTGTATGGTGAAAGAGCACTTAGTTTGCAGCACGTGTTTGGTGGTTTCTAAATTCATCCATGTTTGGATCCTAAGGAATTTATGGGGCTAGGCTAAATGCTAACACATTCACGACGCGCTGTACAAAGATTAAGTGTACGCATTAAAAAGGATAGGTATGTATTAATTCATCTCAGTCGAGGTAAGAATTTAGTACAATATTGAAAAACGGTGGTGTTTTCCTAAATATGTGTAAAGTAATGTGCAATTTTATGTTTTAAGCAAAGATGGCGATAGAGAGGCAAACATTACAGATTTCATCTCTAATTTAAATTTAGTTGATTCATTATTGATTATTTTGTTTAATAATTTGATTAATTAATTTTTTTACACTGCAAAAAATTATTTTCAAGAAAAAAAAATATTAGTATTTTTGTCTTGTTTCAGTAAAAATATCTACAAATTCTTAAATTAAGATGCTTTTTCTTGATGAGCAAAACGACCCAAGAAAAAGTTTTAGTTTTCAGACTAAACATTTTAAAATTAAGTGATTTTGTGCATAAAACAAGCAAAAAATCTGCCAATGGGGTAAGCAAAAATGTTTGAAAAATTTTTTTAAACACTGAATTCAAGAAGAAATCAAGACAAATTTGCTTACCCCATTGGCAGATTTTTTTTGCTTGTTTTATACACAAAATCACTTAAATTAGAATTTTGTTCTTGAAAATCATTTTCTGCAATGTATATTTTAAAATTATTTTGGTTTGTTTTTTGTTTAAATTTTTTATGTGAGTGACGAGTAATTTTCTCCTTGTTGTTCAACCCATCTACCTGTACAAACAAGTACTTCAACATTATTAAACTGAATGAAATGACATAAACAGCTAGGAAACATGACCCCACCCCACTCCAGTCAGATATTTACCAGTCGCAGTGGCCCTGGTATATATCCCTGCAGTGCTCATACAGGATAAATGAAGACCGGAGCGGGGAATATTTGACTCTTTCAGACTAATGTAAGCACTGGCAGAAGACAAAGGCGGCGGCTGACCCAGGGCTGTCCCATAATGCACTCTGATTCAGTGCCAACACGCCAGCTTATGTTTACATGCGTGCGTCTGAGAAATAATGCAGCTCGTAAAGAAAAAAAAACACTGGTGGATATTTGTTCTTTCCACATGGATATTATTCAGACCCCTCACCCTAAAAAACATTCAGAGCGTGAGATATGCACGGTCGTAGATGGTATGAAGTTTGTTTGTACTCAAGGGGGGCATAAAGCCTTTTGAGTGATGACTAATTCATTTTGAATATTGTTTAAAGTCAAAATGTTTACTTTCTTAATGCACATATGTGCTCTTATTGTGCCCAATTTATCAGTTTAACATTGTAATCATTTCTCTGAAACAACTTAGCTTTTATAGTTGAGTTTAGGGTTTGCAGGCTGTTGGTTAATATTCACCAATGTTCGAATAGCTGTTTAGGCGTCTTTTTGATTAATGCAATAATTTTATACTAATGTAATGGCAGTGGTAAAAATCAATAGACATTTGGATATACTAATATGCTTTTGAAGATAAACTTGACTTTCAAACTGTAGTTCTTGTTAAAAAATCGACTTCAGAAGCGGATGCCAGTTTTGTATCAGAAATAGATTGATTTTATTTTGTTTTGATTTATTACCTGATAGTTGGCACACAAGCCATTTTGACATCGGTTTATGCCACTTATTTATTATTTATAGTGTTAATAACAAAGCCAAACGCTGTTTTATGTCCATCATAAAAATATTCTTGCCACACTGCAAAAAATGACTTTCTTGCCTAGTATTTTTGTATTGTTTTTAGTACAAATATCTACAAATGTTTAACCCTTATGTGTTGTTGGGGCCATTTTTTGCCATTTTTGGGGCTTTTTAGTCTTAATTTGGCCACAACTTTTTCTGTGTTTCAGCAAATGGAGTGAATTATGGTGACAAATCTTATATTTACACATATTTTAAGAAAATGCTTTAAAAATTTTCAAAAACTCAACAATATTCCGGCGGCAATATACTTCCCTTTTGTGCCAAAAAGGCCACTAAATTAAATTGCTGTAAAAATGTATCGAATGAATTTGTTTCACTTTTTTTTGCATAAATCTGTTAATCAACCTCAGTACTGATCAAAACTACCAAATGTTTAAAAAAAATCCATGATTTTATCTCCTTAATTGCCACGTTTATAAGTGGTGTCTGTGATTTGGGAAAAAAAACACAAAATGACTGATTTTCAATATAAAAAGTGTTGTGGATTGGATTTTTTTACCTTTTTCACAGTCTTGGGCATGTAAAAGACTAGTAAAACATTGGCTTTGATGCATTTTTAGTTTTTGTGCAGCATCATATTTTTTTTCTCCCTCATTTATTGTTTGTAACTCAATGTACAAATCAGAAATTAAGCTCTGTTTTTTGCACAAGCCTACTAAAGGGTTAATGGTGCCACATGGTGATCAACAGTAAAAATAACAAATTTTACCTCTTTGCAAAAGGAAAAACCACCAACAATCAAGAATGCATGTCATGGCGCTGCAATCAAAAAATGTCGTTATTATGGAAGGCAATGGGGGACAAAAATGGCCACAAACCATAAATGGGGGGGGGGTTAAATCTGATGCTGCACTGCAAAAAATTATTTCCAAGAAAAAAAATTCTTAGTATTTTTGTGTTGTTTTCAGTAAAAAAATCAAAAAATTCTTAAATTAAGATGCTTTTTCTTGATGAGCAAAACGACCCAAAATATCAAATTTAAGTAATTTTGTGCATAAAAAAGCAAAAAAAATATCTGCCATTGGGGCAAGATCTGGCAGATTTTATGCACTTATATTTGATATTTTTGGTCTAAAAACTAGACTTATTTTCTTGGGTTGATTTGCTCATCAAGAAAAAGCATCTTAATTTAAGAATTTTTAGATAGTTTTTACTGAAAACAAGACAAAAATACTAAGATTTTTTTTTCTTGAAAATCATTTTTTTTTTGCAGTGTGCACAAAAACTAAAAATGCATCAAAGCCAATGTTTTTACTAATCTTTTACATGTCCAAGACTGTGAAAAAGATGAAAAAATCCAGTCCACAATCACTTTTTATACTTTTTTTACACTTTTTAAATCATTTTGTGTTTTCCCCCTCAAATCAGTGACATCACTTATGAACTTGGAAATGAAAGAGTTAAAATCATGGAGTTTTTGTAAACATTTGGTAGTTTTGAGCAGTACTGAGGTTGATTAGCAGATTTATGCCAAAGAAATTGGAAAAAATATTAATCTGATAAATTTTTACAGCCGTTTAATTTAGTGGCCTTTTTTGGCACGAAAGGGTAGTGAACTGAAACAAAGCACAAGGTGCACCAAGATGCATTTTCTTAATAAGCAAAATGACCTAAGAAAATAAATGTAGTTTTTATACAAAAACAGTATAATATTTAAGTAAATTTGTGCTTAAAACTAGCAGAATTTAAATTCCCTTAAATTGTGTGTGTTTTTTTTTAACTAGACTTATTTTTCTTAGGTCATTTTGTTCATTAAGAAAATGCATCTTAATTTAGAATTTGTAGATATTTGTACTGAAAACAAGACAAAAATACTAAGTAAGAAAGTAAATTTTTGCAGTGTAATGAAGCAAATTATTCTGAAAATGTTACACCATATCCACTCTTTTCAATATGTGGCCTCATTCAAAACTTGCGGGCGGTGTTTTGTTAAGAAAATTTGTTTTTATTTTCTATATACACCTGCCACTTCAGCAAATGCTTTTAAGATATCATGGTCGAAGAGCTAGATTGAGCTAATCCACCACACCTATCGCCTCTTCTGGTGTACATGTCCCGCCCTACAAGTGCAAGGTTATCTCCCGTGCCCTCAAAACCCTGTGTTGTTTCTAGCCTTTGAATCCGACGTTAACCGTTGTTGAAATGTTCCTTCAACAGTCCATTATCACAGTGATAACCCAACCCTCTTTGATTAGCTTGCCCGGACCAGACCACCACAAGCCGGCGTTTCGGGAATTCACCGAACGCCTTTGAATTCCCATCATGATCTGCCGATGGCTGACGGCTGACTCGGGGCAGATTTACGCCCTCCCTGAAGGGTGAATTCAAGTTGAAGATACTTTTGCATTGTCTGATTTTTCCGTGTTTGTTTTGCAATAAATCCTTCAGAGTTTAGGGCCACATTTGCATTTAATGCTGTGTTTGAGCACGATCCAGGTCAGATCGGCTTTTTAAAAAGTAAAGATTATCTTTTGTGCAATCGAAGATGACACTTGATTTATTCAGCAAACAGTAATAATTCAGTGATCCTTTGCCAATGCGCTTGTGAGCCGACCCATTTTATGGTGTTTTCATGAGAAGAGCGTTCTTTCTGTTTTGAGGGACTGACAGTCTCTCAGTCTTTTAATTTTATGTTTACGCCCATGTACCAGTCGCCGTCAGGTCGTCTGTGTGGACGGTTAAGAGGGGGCGTTAGGCGTTGTTCAGATAAGGTCTTTCAGTCATAACTTCCTCTTCTGAGTGCTCTCTTTGTATCCACATATGTAGGCAGACCTTCTGTCTTATCAGAAGAGGCGAAATTCTCCCATCATCTTGGTTTGCTTCATCTTTAAGGCGTAACAAAAGATTTGTGGCTATTTGGAAAGAGCGGAGCTGCTGAGGTGTCTTGGCACTATGGGACAATTGCATCAAGATTACCTCACGTGTATGCAACCCTCCCTAGGAAAACTCAGCATCCTACATAATGTAAAGGTCATTATGTGAAAATATAACCTTGATATCTTTAATACTAACTGATAAGATTGAAATCAATGAGTGAAATCAAAGTTTGATGCTCCTAATCTCATAATTGGATTATGAGAATTAAGTTTGATATATTATAAAACCCATACCACAACCATTACCATTACAGTCGCATGTGTTATGTAGGATGAATTCAGCAGAAAACGTGTTGGAATGCAATTTTTTGCTGCTATAGGCTTTATTGAAGCGGCATTAAATTATAAAGGAGCAAATTACTTTCCTATTTGAATAAAGGACATATGTGGGGCTCGACGCCAGTTCGGCAGCCACTTTCTGACTGAAACCAGATGATTTAAGTAATTATATATTCCACACTTTCATTGGTTTGGTTTCCGTTCCATATACACTAGATTAATTTACATTTGGATGTAAATCCGTTCTCCCGTCCTCATGTAAATTGTACTTCACGACAACCGGGTTTTCAGTGGCTGACCATTTTTCTGTTTTAGCCATTTTAGCCTTTTTTTTTGCACATATAAGATTAAGGTCTGAGCTTACTTTTTAGAGGATTTAAAAATATTTCCTATAGAATTATTTGCATTTTTTAGATAATCATTATCAAAAATTATCATTACCGTAACATGATATTACATTAATATAAGTCAATTATGTCCCTTCCAACAATTTTTTTTTTTTTGAAAATGTTAGTTCCTTGAGGGCTTAAACAATGATTGAAAATTGTTGCGGAGGATGAGAAAATTGGTCTTGGACACATTTATATTCCTTATTATTGTCTCTACATTTACCAATGATCACCAAATACCACATTTTTCTTTACTCTAAATGTTTATAGGATAACATGCACTGAAGCTTTTTATTTTTTAGATTTTTTAATTATAAATATTTCCATGTCAAAGAACCCAAATCCAGTCATGGACACGTTGCGGTAATGAAAACTTTCCCATTAAATGTGGAAAAAAAAAATTGGTTTGTATCATGTCATTTAAAATCATGTGTAAAATAGTACAAGAAGAGATGTTTGTAACTGTATGCTTCTTATTTTGATACTTTTACTTTGTGGGTTTTCAGTGGCTGACCACTTTTCTTTTTTAGCAATTTTAGTAACCAAGAAATGACTTTATTTTCTGTGTAGAAATGACATCCATGAAACTCACAACAGTTTGTGGTATTTGCACACGAGTCATCTTTCAACATAATTATATTATAAATGAACTGTTGAATTTGCATCCAGCCCTCATGTCCGATATCTTTTATCTGTTTTTACAAAGACTCGCCGTGGCTCCGCGTGTCGTAGCACCCATCAATTTTACTGTCGGCATTCATCTCTCCTCCACCTTATCCACTTTTCATCAAAGAACAAACTCCGACTCGCAGGTCTCCTTCCTCCTCGCCCCGAGCCGCTCGGAGCATGCATGTTTGCGTTTCGCTGCGTTAACTTTACGCTCCCTTTGTCTCAAGTTGACAGGCCGGGAGTTATGTAACGGGCCGCCCGTAAAAAACCGGCCCTGTTTGAAAACACCAGCGCCTCTCTACTTGAGACAACACTAGACGCTCGACCCCATCGCTTCCTTACTTTATGGCCATCTGTGTTAAAGCGGGGGAGGAGGGCGAGTCAGCATCGCAAGTTCAAACGCCTGCCGTTGCTTTTATGATGTCAATGACTGAATGGATACCTCGGCAGACACTGGTACTGGATGACTTGGCCAAGCTCCTAATCCAAGTTTGGGGCCGGTGAGGGGCAGGGTCATTACTTCAGCCGGGTGGGGGGGTGAGTTTACGGCTTGGGTTGGGGCCGGAGGTAACCTCTGTACGTTTCCCCTGCGGACACTTGAGGGGGACACGTTGTTTAGGCGTGTGAAGATGAAGCACCGCGAGCTGAAGGATTATGAGATGGCTGCGTGATTTGTGGGCGCAACCCCCATAGACTAAAACACTCGCATTTGGGCTTGTTCACGAAACACGCGCAGAACGAATTTGCTTAAATAGTTCGTAACGCAATTAAACGCTTATATTTGTAAACAAAAAATCTGATTACATAATGCAAGTCCACATAAAAAGTTGGGTGATTCTCACGAAATCCAGATTTAGAAGGTTTCCAGCATCAGAATTTTGAAAAAGCCCTTGAAGCCAATTTCTTGGCACATATAAGATTAAGGTCTGAACTTACAATAACCATTATTTTTAGAGGATTTAAAAAATATTTCCTATAGAATTATTTACATTTTTTAGATTATCATGATATTACATTAAATATATGCATTTACAAAGTTATGTTTCGGTAATGAGAACTAAAAAGTTGTCTAGGTACTATGACAAACAAAATTTCAACTTTTATCTGGAGAGAGAAAATAAGAACTGCTTACCTGGTAGCCATCTTGAGTGTCACAGTCAATTATGTCCCTTTCAAAAAAATTTTTGAAAATGTTAGTTCCTTGAGGGCTTAAACAATGATTGAAAATTGTTGTAGAGGATGAGAAAATTGATCTTGGACACATTTATATTCCTTATTATTGTCTCTACATTTACCAATGATCACCAAATACCACATTTTTTTTTACTCTAAATGTTTATAGTATAACATGCACTGAAGCTTTTTATTTCTTAGATTTTTTAATTATAAATATTTCCATATCGAAGAACCCAAATCCAGTCATGGACACGTTGCGGTAATGAAAATTTTCCCCTTAAATGTGGACAAACCAACAAAATTGGTTTGTATCATGTCATTTGAAATCATGTGCAAAATAGTACGTGAAGAGATGTTTGTAACTGTATGCTTCTTATTTTGATACTCGCATTTACTTTTTTTATCAAAATGTTTCATGACACCTCATAAGTCTAATTTAGTGAGAATCACCCAGTTGTGTGGCGAATGTTGAACTTCTCGACTTGTGATGCACGATCGCGCTCATTGTCCGACTCACTCAATACCCGGGTTTCGAGGGAAATGTGCCAAGTGCTCATAAATCTGGTTTTAACCATCTCATGAATGATAAGCAATACAGTGATATCTCTCGCACTCCCTCGTGTTGTCCAGAAGCGATGGAAGAGATTGATTCTGTACTTTTTACATCTTGGCATTTTCATCTCACCCTTTCTTCTGACGCTACGCAGATCTTCTGCGAAAACAAGCAGATCTTTTTGAATTATTTTGAAGATGACACATTGGTAGCGCATGAAGTCCGTTCATTCTAGCACTAATATGCAATACATGCCGGATGATTCAAGAGCGGTCTAAAGGGGCCATTAAAGGGCTCCACGGTGGCTTGTTTGAGTCGTTTCTGCGAGGTATCTTTAAACATTTCTTAATGCGGAGCGACATGGGCCCGAAGCCTTTGAACGCTGCTGTAGAACGCTGCGTTTTTAAGGAGCTTCTCCTGTTAAACGATAAAAGAGGTGAGTTATCACTTTGTTTATCGTGCTCTTAAACCCTCGAAGGGTATTATTAAAGCAGAGCGTGCTCTGGAAAGTATTGTTAAGAGTATTTTTAAAATCTTGTAAATCCTGGTAATTTATGTCACCCTTTTTCCCAAAACCATCACCACGCCCACCCCATGGTTTGGGGTCAATCGACGGATGCGTGTACCTGTACTGTTTAATGCCCCTCCTCTTTATTTCCCCCAAATCCCTCTTTCATTCAGGATTTACTGTGGTGACCTCCTGACTGCCTGGTTCCCTTCCCTTCCCATGCTCCTGAACCTCTTCGTAAGCTTATCGCTTTTCCCTATTTTCCCAACTCAGGCACGGTGTTTAATTAATCAGAAAAGGCCTCTTGTGATTTGGTTTTAATTCCTGGGGCGGGCCTTACAGTTTTGATTGACAGCGGTGATAAACGGAAGCATGGCCCGGTATGAACTCCATTACGAGTATTACTTCATTTATTAAAGTGGGACTGGCCCTGTTTGCTTGTTTCGGCTCCAAAATCTGACCCGCAAACACTCATTTCTGCGCACCGAGACTGTAATACAGCGCAGATGATCCTCGGCACGAGAACATCTATCAGCGATCGACATTCATCAGCTTCCTGTCATTTGCCGCTGGGCGGATCTGAACCCGTGTACGTTCAGAAGTGGATGAGGCATCCCTGTCCTGTGTTTTATGGAGTGTAATTGTACGCCGGGAGGCAGTGCCCTCTATTTCTCCTCTTAATGGCTGTTTGTGTTGTTTTAGTGGCAGATTTACGCATGGGACGGGCAGCGAGGGGCGGGTTGATTTACAGCTGACTGTGGCTTTGGCCTCACTGGTTGTTGTGTGCATGTCGCCGTGTGTGTTCCAGGTGATCGTGCAGTCTGGCCGGCAGCCCAGCGTGCTGCAGAAACTGTGTCAGCTGCCGTTCCAGTATTTCAGCCACCCGCGACTCATCCGAGTGCTCTTCCCATCGCTTATCTGCGCATGCTACAATAACCTGCAGAACAAAGTCATCCTGCAACAAGAAATGAGCTGTGTGCTGCTGGCCACTTTTATACAGGTATTGACCTTCACACCAATCACACGCATCTTCATTCACATTCATGTTTGGCAATTCGGTGTCAAATTCATTAGACCAATTAATTTTAATTTTTATTCTTTTTATTATTTGAAAATAATGCACATCCAAGGTGGTAATGCGGCACGATGCGATGTGGGTGTGCATTATTTTCAAATAAATAAATCAAATGAGTCAATTATTCCTCATATACCACGGTTACCACAGGCAGTGCTATGGTGCCTATTTTTTTAAAGTTAGGTTTACAGAAAAATAATCAACACTCATTTAACATTTCTCAACCAATCAGAATAAAGCATTCAACAGACCCGTGGTATAATACTGTAATAACACCCGGTGTATTGCAAATACTTTTTTAGTCCAAACTACAGTACATTAAACCAGGGGTTGTCAACTTTTTGATTTTGAAGGACCACTTTTCCCAAATATATATCCATTTTTTTATAAAACAATTTAAACTATGTTAGATAAAAAGTAATTGTGATATTATAAAGACAGCTACTTTTCTTCATATTCCTCCCCTTAAAATTTTCTGGGAACCCCTTAATTTTGAAAACCCCTGCATTAAACCACATTTATGCATTTGGCCGACACTTTTATTCAAAGTAACTTGCAGTGCATTCAAGCCATGCATTTTTTCTTTTTATCAGATGAGTGTTACTTTGTCATTGCCAGCTCAATTCTCTATAACCTATAAGAACCAGTGGCAAAAGTGTAATATGGGACTATCTGTTTGTCCAAACAATGGTAAGAGGAGTTTTAAACTTGCTTAAAATGTCTCTTTTTGAGTCAACCCTGGGTTGAAAATAACCCAGCATTTTTTTTTTTTTTTTTTTTTTTTGAGTGTAACTGATTTGCCACTACACTTAAAAATGCTGAAAAAACGTACAAAAAATAATCTACAGTATAATTGGTTGGGACATATAACACAACATTTAGGTTTGTGCATATTTTACCCATCCATGGGTTGAAACAAATAAGCATTTTAAAGTGTAGTGTCAAATAAGTTACAGTAAAAAAAAAAATTTGTTAAATATGGGACTATCTGTTTGTCCAAACAATGGTAAAAGGGGTTTAAAATTTGCTTTAAAAATGCTGGGTTGTTTCAAGACATGATTTGATCAAATATGGACAAAACCCATTAGTTTGGTTTAAATTAATCTACAGTACAATGGGTTGGGACAAATAACACAACATTTGGGTTTGTGCATATTTTACCCATCCATGAAACGAACCAGTAGTTTAAATTTAGGGGAAAATCTGTTACACCAAAAAATTATTAAAATGCTGGGTTATTTTCAACCCAGCGTTGGCTCAAAAAAGTGACAATCCAGCCAGTTGATTTGTTATTTAACCTATACGATGTTATTTCAACCCAAAATGCTGTGTTGTTTTAACCCAATGGCTTTAAAAAGGGACAAACCCAGCCAGTAACCTGTGATGAGTTGGGTCATATATGGTAATTTTGTAGGTTTATTTAGACCAAAATTTGGGCTTGTCTATATTTCATATTTACCTCATATTTATTTAATATTGAAGGGGTTGAAACAAATCTGCATTTTTAAGTGTAGTGGCAAATCAGTTACACTCTTAAAAAAAAAACGGGGTTGGCTCAAAAAGGGACAAATCCAGTTTGTTTGTAATTTAACCTATGCAATGTTGTTTTAACCCAATGGCTGGGTTTGTCTCGTTTTGACCCAACACTGAATTGGAAATAACCCTGCATTTTTTTAGAGTGTACTTAATTTTTTGTTTAACCCCAACATTCCCTGTGTCCATTGGAATGGACATCACATGTTTTGTGGTTCAAACTAATAAAAATGCCAATCAACTAATCTATTGATAAACACTTGAAAATCAGGTCTGAAGGGGTTAAATATAAATAAATAAAATATCCCACAACTCATAATCCTTACCACTGGATGCATCAACTTGTGGTACTATTAGTATCAAACCCTTCCTATTTTCTATCTCTTCTTTCTTTATTTGTTTTTCACCTATACTGCCCCCCCTTCCACCCCAAATGAAGCAGCTTTCATCTCACAGATGGATGGTTTCCTCTGTCTGTATGAGTGGATTTACCTGCCACTACTTGAGCTTCTTGTAAACACCCTCTCTCTTCATCTTCATCCTGACGTGACTTCCCACACTACACCACTGCTGCCTTTACTTGAGGAAAGATTTACTCTTACTCCAGCAAAGACGGGGAATTCAAACAATAGAAAAACAAAGCACTGACAGAAGCCTTATCTATTTAAGGTTCAGAATTAAAGTAAAAATTGGGTTGTTTCAAGGATTAGTCCATTTTCTTAAAAAAAATCCAGATATTTACTCACCACCATGTCATCCAAAATGTTGATGTCTTTCTTTGTTCAGTAAAGAAAAAATAGTTTTTTGAGGAAAACATTCCAGGATTTTTCTCATTTTAATGGACTTTAATGGACCCCAACACTTTACAGTTTTAATGCAGTTTCAAAGGAAACGATCTCAAACGAGGCATAAGGGTCTTATCTTTTTATATTAAATATAAAATTAAAATTCTGGTTCTCACTTTTAGGGCCTTACATGGCCAAGCCCCTACCTACATCACTGACTTGATACAGCTTTACACTCCAATTCGAAGCCTCAGGTCATTATATCGGAGCATATTAGTCGCTCCACGTACTCATTTTAAACTAGAGGGGATCAGTCATTTAAGGCGGTTGCTCCTAGGCTGTGGAACGCTTTGCCTCTTTCTTTGCGCTGTGCGAGCTCAGTCGATTCTTTTAAAAAACAACTGAAGACTCTGCTCTTCAAACAGGCTTTTGGTTAGTCGGAGGTTTTTATGGTTGTTTGTTGTGTTTGTTGATTGTGTCTTGTATTTTCTAGAATGTATTTAAATGTTTTGTGTTATATTTTATTGTAAAGCACTTTGTGATTTTTATCTGTGAAAAGTGCTATATAAATAAATTTTACATACTTATCTAGCAAAACGATGGTCATTTTTGGCAAGAAAAATTAAAAATATGCACTTTTAAACCACAACTTCTCGTCTTCCTCCGGTCCTGTGACGCGCCTGTGCGACCTCACGTAATACGTCATCACGTCAAGAGGTCACGGATGACGTATGCGAAACTACGCCCCAGTGTTTACAAGTGTGAAGAAAGAGGACCGTTCCTAAGTTGTTGTATGTGGAATGATATTAATTAATGTCTTTGTGTCAGTTTATTGTTTAAAATTATCCGCAAATGTGCGTTTTATATGTAACACGTGACCTTTCCAAGGCAATGGAATGAAACTGCATTAAAACTGTTAAGTGTTGGGGTCCATTAAAGTAAAATTAAAATGAGGAAAATCCTGAAATGTTTTCCTCAAAAAACATAATTCGCGACTGAACAAAGAAAGACATCAACATTTTGGATGACATAGTGGTGAGTAAATTTTCTGGATTTTTTTTTTAAGAAAATGGACTTAACTGAAGTTTTACATTACTGACATTTTGAAAAATGTGCATTAACAAATGAACTGCTATGACTTTGTGTCATTCGTTTATTTATTCTGTAAAAGTGCAGTACCACCTCCAAGGTTGCAGGTTATTTTCCTACTACATACTTTCTAATTTCTGTAAGCTAGCCATTAGGAAAAAAAGAAAGAAAAACAAAAAATTTAGATAATATCACTAATTGATGTTATCTTGTAGATGGGATTATAGAAAGGGAGCAGTGCTTGCTATTGTTTAGGGGGAAAACGCACTGTTTACTACACTAAAATTTTTTTTGGGGTTTTTTAAACCATGGTTGGGTACATATTGAATTGATTGGGTTATAAATTATCTCGGCTGGGGTGATTTAACCCAAGTGCTGGGGTGATTCAACGCATGGTTGGGTAGGGTGACCATACGTGCCATTCTTCCCGGACGCATCCCGTCCAGGATTTCGGTGCGTCTTCCGGAAGTCGTATTTGTTGACCGCATACGCCATTCAGTTAAAAACATAAGATATACAATCGTAGTTTCATTCTTACCTTAAAATGTAACGGTTGTTTTTCTGTAATAATAATAATAATAATCCTCTATGACGTATGCGGTCGACAAATATGACTTCCGGAAGACGAATACAAAATCCTGGACGGGATGCGTCCGGGAAGAATGGCACGTATGGTCACCCTATGGTTGGGTAACAACAACCCAGCATAACCCAACAGTCGGTTCTGTCACTATTTACCAAACCATGGGTTAAAATATCCTACTTTTTTAGAATGTAAATGTTCTTTTTTAAGTTAAAGATGAAGTGTGCAATTTCTGCTCGACTAACAAAAGCAACCAGAATTGCATGAACATTGCTGACTTTCAAACAGTTGTGACCCCTATTTTTAAGATTAGGAACATCAAAGTTTAATTTCAATCTTTGACATGACCTTACTAACTCAATTTGCAGAAAACAGTAAATCACAAATAAAAATGACTTTAGCTGGGTTTTCACATTTTTTCCCACCTCAATTATTTGGACAAACAGGTAATCTTAGGGCAAATTTGTTCCATTGGCTTCCCATTTACTCAATATTTGTGCTTTTATTTCGCTGCCATAGTCAAATTACGATCAGATCGTTTGTAAATGTAAATTTTTTGAATAATTTTTTCATTCTATAAAGTACCAACTCCGAGATTGCGGCTGGGATATGCACATATTTTCTTAAAACAACATGCTTTCCCCTCTCTCTAAGCTAGCCGTCTGGGGCGGGGATAACGTATAAAATGTATCCGGTTTGATTTGGTTTTCTCTATTCCAGGACTGTGCCACCAGCGACAGCCAATCGGACAGCAGGGCTTCACAACCAGGTGAGATTTTAACCACACTATTTGCCGTGTTTGACCTTGTTCGAAAACATATCCACAAGGTGAAACGTGTCATTTCTCGCGACGACAGATCTTTGCTTTTACAGTAAATGCGCGTTTGATGTTACCCATAAAGATTGGAGCTAAACAAAATGCACTTGAGTAGTACACGCATCACACATTGCATAGGGGCATTAGAAAACATTTAATGCTTTTGTCTGGTTAATGCGGCGTGCCGTCGCATCAAATGCATTTGTTGTTCTTACTGTCATATTGATTTGGCAATGTTTTGTTTTCTATTTTCTATTAGTTCGCCAACAATTTAAAAGGGTTTTAGTGCTTACAAAAGAAGGCATCGATTCAGGAACACCTCTTAATTCTTCCTTTCCTTTGTCAGTTACAAAGCTCTATCTTTCTCCATCAGACAAGGGCTGGGCTCCTCTGGACTACTGCGACCTCTCCAACCGATTCCCAAGAGATCAATGGGACGCCGCACTACAGTTCTTCCTCAAGAAGCAGGAGGAGTGAGATAGGTAGTAAACCCTGCAATACAAAAAGTGTACTGGAAGGGATTCATGGCACAAACAAAAAATCTTGTAATCAGACTAACCAATAACTTTAGTTTGGGCTAAAATAAATCTTTAGTCTGATATGCGGATACTGCACATAAATATCGTTTCACTTTAAAGAACTTCAACTGACCATTTGCGCAAATACTTATGAGCAATAGACCATGTTTACAAATAGATGGTGTTTTTTTTGCCTTCGTGATGATAATGAAGAGATGTACAGCATGAAAATCTTTCTAAACTTTCGATTTTGACTTTTGTGGGTGTGTGATTGTTGTATTGTTTTGTAAATAAATAAAAAAAGCATTCGGACAGTGACGTACAGTAGAATAAACATAAGCTCTTATTTAATTTATATACTGTAGAATGACGAGTTACCTCATCTGTTAAAATGCATAGAAAGGAAAACGATGTCCTGTTGCTGACATATTATTCTTTTTGTTAAATATGTTTGGTTGTTGTTTAGTTTCTTTCCTTTGTTTTTATACTCTAATTTATACACCCTAAAAATATATTCAGCACACTTTTTGCTCCTTTATAGACGTGTTTGTGTCTGAGCATTGAAGCACTTAAAAAGAGTTTGATTGGAGAAAACTGTGTATGTCCCTTGACAACTTTAATAAAATATTTAATAATGCACATTCGGGTTTGTTTGTTTTAGTTTTTTCCCCCAGTGGAACTCATTTTTCCAGCAAACAAGAAATGATGTTTATAGTGAACGCCCTCTCGATTGTTCATCCAAAACATTACAATATCTACACATTTACCCTGCTTTCAATAGCATGGTAAAAATATCCGAATTCCTTTTGGGGATGGATCAATTACAATCTTTCAAACGTTTCCAATAAAGCAACATATTTCACGGAGATCTTTAAATGAGTATACCTCGATTATATATTCGTTGAAAGATCCGAAACTTGACTTTTTGGGGTAAATTGTATTGTGTATATAAAGGGTTGTGAGCTTCTAACCAGACGCCCATGGGGCACTACAATCAGCCCACTGTTTTTCAATCCTCATCTCTCGATCTGTACTTTCTTTCTGTCTTTTTCTGTACCTGTGTGACTCACATCTACACACCACTGCCTCTGAGTCATTCAATATACTAATGTGTCAACACAAGCTGAAGCCTTTCGGCTCAGACCCACCTTTACCATCACTCCTGCTCCAGATCTGAATATAAATGTGTTCATATATGAGAGGAAAAGCATTAGGGTTACTTGGGTTGGCTACTGAGAAATTTTCAACTATTACTTTTAGATTTAGCTATTTTGCATTTTATGTGAGACTTTAAGAATATATATTTGACAACTTGAATAGGCTAAGCAGTGATTTGCTGGCTGTTTTTATAGACCAATTTCACTATTTGCTTTTCGACGACCATATGAGATCTTGACATTCTTATGGTTTTGGCAGGTCGACGTGAACTTGCATGACAGGGAACTTGTGTTACTTTGCCTTTTTTATGATTTATAAACGTTTTTAGATGCGAAATTTGTTTGTTAAATTTGTTTTGAGTTTAGTGAAATATTTTTCTCGTTTAAGAAAGTTTAATTGGACTGATGTTTCAAAGCCATTTCACTTTTGGAAAAAGATGACTTGGATAAAGTCTTTCTGATGTCGAAATATTGGCTAACATTTAAAGATACAGATGTGGAGTTTGCACGTTTTAAATACAACAATATATCCGAGGACATGCCAATGAAGTGTCTGATATAAAATATATAATTTTCTTTGAGAAATATCAAATATTTTGCTTTTACACAATTATAAAGATTAACTCTTGTTTTAATGTGTAATTTAATACTATGTCATTTTATATATTAATGTCTATATTAATAAAGACATTTAATATACAAGCTGTTAGTTTCGGTGCTTAGTAAAATTAAATAATGTTCATATCAATATTTAAAAAAATCATATTTATCGGCTTTAAAGGGCTTTATATGTGGTTGCCAATTAAATAAAACAATATGTTTTACTAACTTTGACTGTTTGCATTATTTTTAAACGCACAATAGGCAGTATTTTTAGGTTATTCGATATTTTTACAGTTCGGCTCTGAATTTACAGCATTTATACCGTTATTTATTTTTATGTTTCGTAATGTAAGCTGTTTTATTGTATAAAGCGCAACATAAATAAGCTAAATCAACCTGAAACTAAATATCTGGATGTTTTGCCTTTTTCTTGTGCCTGGTGTCATCATCTAAAATATTGAAGTGTATATATATATGAAGTATTTCGTTTAAATGTGTAGTAAATTACTTTGTTTTATTATTGATAGCTAACATTCGACTTAAAACTAAAACTGAATAAAGCAAATGAATGTTAACTATTGAATAGTTACAAATAAGATTTAAAACTAAATGTTTTGTGTACACTTCCAGAATAAATCTCACATACAAAGACCGAGCTGTAATTTGTAAAGAATTTAAAGATTTGTTTTGCACAAACATGAACTTGGCTTAAGTGTGCGTTTATTTAATTATAGCTAAATTATTAAATTAGGGACGGAATTTGAACCGAGATGTAACTCTTGACCTCTGGTCATGACATCTGAATCGTTATTTCTCCCTAAAGCAACTATCCAAATGCATTTATGTAAGCAAATAGAGCTGTCGTTTAGAGAAAGTAAAAAATGTATTTGATCATTTTAGTGTTCACAATAACAGTTTAATTTTTCAGAATCAAATCTACACTACCAGTTCATTATTTTTAAAATGATTTAATATTAGGCCTGGTTTATATTTTACTTTGATTAAAGTCTGTCCGATTTGTTGATTTTAAAGACGATTTAGATACTTTTAAAATTACATAAAGTAAATGTATTTTTTAATCTACAAATAAATTCAAGTAAATTCGCATTTTCAGTGCAGCAAAATATTATGTTTTAGGTTTTGGAAATATGAAACAAACGCATTAAATCCATTTGATTTTATAAAAACATTCAGCACACGTTACATTTATTGACGATTTTGTGTAGATCCGCAATGTCATTTAGTGGACGCGAGAAATAAAAAATCAAATAACAGGATGGAGTCAATGTGATGTCAATGTTTAGATGGCGATCAATCTAACAGTTCAATAATTTAGGTGCTAAACGCGGTTCTTCTTTCCAATGCTATACAGAACCTTGTGGTTCCCCAAATAACATTTCAGTCTAAGGTTCTAAAAAGATATTTTCCTCACCTTTTATAGAAACTGCATATACTACAAAAAACATTTATACAGCAGAAAGATTCTGTGGATGTCAAAGGTTCTTTATGGAACCATACACCCCGAAGAACCTTTTTTAAGGTTCCTAAATTTTTCCCAGTCATAACCATTTATATTAATAGCCTAAATCAATGGACAAGAGAGAGCTAAGACTGAAATGATCTATAAAACAAATTTTGAACGGCGCATAAAACTGTGGAGAAACGAAAGTCAGGTATTTGAATAGTTTCAGCGATTATCCTTACTAGAGATGCATTATCTCAGACAAACTTTAAGGATTATCTTGACAAAACGGCCCGCAGTGATTTCACTCTGATTTGCTGGTGTCCAGCGGCTATCTTTTGACCCGGAATGAAAATAAAGCCCGGATACGCAAGGGTGCGCTTGCCGAAAGGGGGTCCCGTTAAGAGAGAGGTGGCTTCGGGTTTGTTGTGCTTCATTTGCAGGTGATGCCAAACGCAGATAAGAGGCCGCCGATCCCTGTCCTCCGTCTAGACTCACAGCTTTACGAGCAACACGAGATTGATCACTGCACGAGCCTGCTGGGGCTTCAATGAGTCACTCAGTATCCGGTCGGTGAGATAGATAGATTTGCATTCATTGATACATGAGTGGCAATTGTAGCCTCTGTATTTAGGGCTGAATGTGATGGATCAGAGATCTGTGAATCACCTTATAGACTCAAAGCCAAGGGTGTGAGTAGAGGATGGGCATAATGGGGATAAGTAGACATGGAAATGTTGCTTATATAAACCAAATGCATCAGTGTTTGTCTGCAAAAAATATTTTTACCCAAAAATACATTTAAAAAAATAATTTTAGGATTATGTCTCATCCATATTGGTGATTAATAACTTTCGATAAAAATATTCAAATACTATAATCGATTTGATTATTTCAAATGATTCGAATATTATGTACAATTTATATGGTTTTAAATTATTCGATTATTTCAAAGTTAGTGAGTAGTCATTCACGCAATATTTAACCTTAACAACATTTTACTCTGTAGTCGAATAGTAAATATAAAATAATTGTTAGGACTTAAAAAACCCTGAAAATACCTTGTGTTTAGGATATGTAGCCTACGTGTAATGTAATGTCAGCAAAAAGATTATCCAGACAGTCAAGTAACAATAAACTGGTTCATTTCTGTTACTGTAGTGTAATTTGATAAAAAGCCAGAACAAAATTTCCAGTTTCTCAACTGAATAAATTCAGATATTCTGTTCACGTTGCTCCTGTTGTCTTCGCCAGTCATGTATTGTAACTGAAATATTTTTCTAATAAAAAAGGATATGTAAATGCAACATGATATAGTTCTCTTTGCATGCAGAGTTTCTCAGACATAAACAGCATTTAAGGTCGTTTATTAAGATAATTTCTCAGTTTTTGGTATGGACGGTTGTCCTGACAATAAATAATAATAACTTACTTTTTTACTCGAGAAGTTTATACAATCTGTCCTCCATTCGTTAAGATAAAATATTTTACAGCTCACTTTTTATACATCTTCGAAGATCATGCGCACTGAGACAAAAAAGTGGCCCTTGTCTCGTTTTATAAGGAAAGACCACTTGTTGATAAAGCTACACAATGATGGTCTTTGAATAAACACTGTTAAGACTGCTGTTTTTGTTGAGTCAAAACTCAAATTATGTGTTCATATTCCGTTTGACATCCTCGGTATACGGTCCGAATGCTTCAAAAACAGTTTTGTAACACGTCTGAAAAGCCCAAAGTCGCTTGGTCGGCTTCCTCCGTTTGGCAAACTGTTTAAATCCATCTCGGTTAATCCCTTTCCCCGTTCGAGCTGGCGGTGAGGTGATGGGTTTTCATGCAGGGTGGGTGAGGGCATGCTGGGGCTGGAGTCTCCCGTGACCTCTCACGTCTCCACGGGACTGGGCACCATGCTGTTGGGAGTGTCGGGTAACTGGGATGACAAAGAGGTCACATCACTGCCCGACGAGTTGCCCAACGAGCCCGATTCGGAAAATGAAACCTGTGGAAGGATGAAGAGTCGATTAATATACACCTCACATTTGAGTTTGAGTGAACTGCAGAGTTTTGCGTACTAACATTACTATTAACCTACACAACTTTGCACGTGTCTGTATATAATAGATAATGTGTAGATAACGTGTTTTGAAATGCATGATGGTCGTGCCATGCGTTTTATAATAAATAAGCCCTCTATAGATTATTACAAAAATCACTGCGCAAGTATATGTGGGTGCTTTTTTTTTATATAAAAACAAACAATAGAAACCATTACAAAAGTTCTAATGGATATAATGGTTATAATGGAAACTATAATGGTCTCTTTGGGTTTCTGGTAATGTGCTGGCTATTGTTATCTGGTGGACAGCAACCAATTGAGCAATTAAATCATGTTGAGATAAGGCCCAAAACACACTATACAAAGTAAAGCATGCATAACATCTCCAACTGTCAGAAGCAAGTGCTTGAATCATCAAACCTCAAACGAATATAATATCATCGCCTTAAAAATAATGTAAAAAACACTACTTATTTTTTTTAACTACGCAGTTAATTAAATAAAAAACTAAACGTGATGCACTGATAAGTGGTAGTCTTTGTCCTTACCAGCTGTTGAAAAGCCGGCTGGTCCAGGTCACTCTGTAAGGCAAACTCGCTTAAGGCTTTCCATGGAGGCTGATAGGTTTGAACCTCTACAGGATTTCCCTGCACTGTGGTGTCATGTCTAATCGGGCTGCCTGCCACCAGAGGCGTTCCCGTGAGACCCTGAAGATTCTGCACGAGGTAACAAGAGGAAAACCCTTAGCGACACCTATCACATTTCAATTAAACAGCCTAACACTAATAATACACGTGTCGAATCATAACTAATAACAAGAATAAAAAGATGCACAACGAAATCGTTAAACATGACAATGCAACGATAGATAGATAGATAGATAGATAGATAGATAGATAGATAGATAGATAGATAGATAGATAGATAGATAGATAGATAGATAGATAGATAGATAGATAGATAGATAACACATTGTTTTTATGTGTAAAACTTTAAAATGAGGAACTGTAAAAAAATTGCTGTAATTATGCAGCTGGTTGCCAGTAACTTACTGTAGAAGATAAAGACTGAAAATGTTCCATGTTCATTTAACTTTGAACAAACTGTTGCCAGTAAATAACATAAATGTAAAATCTACAGTAAGTTACTGGCAGCTAGTGGCCAGTAATACGGTAATTTCTACAAATTTTTTTTACAGTGTAGGCTATAATTGTATCTTTTATACATAGTAAATAATAAACAAGAACAATAGTAATATTTAAGATAGATTTAGACTGACAAACAAACATATGAAAACCACATTGGGCCTAATATCCAGTCTGGTTTATTCGTTTAAATAAAACTTTTCCATTATGAAAAAAATAATATTTGCACTTTTTGAGAGACAAATATTAAACAATAGACAGAAATAATAGTTAATATATTTATGACCGATGGATAGACAGAGAGATATAAACAGATAGACACACTATATCATAATAGCCTACTAAAGAAAAAATGATCGCACCTTAGTATAAATATTTATGATAGACAGATATTTGGATAGATAGATAGATAGATAGATAGATAGATAGATAGATAGATAGATAGATAGATAGATAGATAGATAGATAAACAGTAACAACATAAATAAACGGCTTTTTTAATCTTACCGTTTTATCGCTGTGTTGTTGTTGCTGTAGTTGTTTCATGAGTATGGACCTCTTCTTGTCTTTGCAGCGCTTGTTTTGAAACCACACTCGTATGACGCGTGGACTCAGGCCGGTCATTTCCACGAGCTGCTCTTTCATTAACGCGTCCGGCCGCGGGTTCGCGTTATAACAAGTCCGGAGAGTGTGAAGCTGCTTTTCGTTTAATACTGTCCGAACACGCGTGGTCTTCTCCGACTGCTTGTGGACGTGGTTCCGATGAGGTGGCTGTCGAACTGGCACGGGTTCTGCGAATAAAACGCACACAAATCACTTTTCATTTTAACAGGCCGTTTCATTATTCAGACACACTGCAGAAGTGCACGCTTTGTTAAAGGTTAAATTGTGCATGCATGCATCGGTTTGTAGCCAAGTGCATGTCAGTCAAAACACCTCTTAGGGCCTTAATGCTGTATGTGCAAATTTGTTGAAGGATCGACAGGAATATAAAAGTATAACAGGCAATAAGTGCCTGTAAAACTGAGTAATATGATGGTAAACTGGTGACAAATAGAGATGTTACAGTGCTGTTTAAACAAACGTCGTTTAAAGAAACAGCTCAACTTGATATTTTAGTCAAATAAGCTCATTTTAATTTTAATGTGACTTTTCACGCTAGCTAGTAATGTTTCTTTGCATATCTTCTGGTAACATATACAGTGTAACGCATAAAAAATTATAAAATACATCTACATATATGTTTAAACATTTCCATTTGTGTGGAAAAAAAAATTTTCCACAAGTAAACGTTTCAGGAACGCAACCATTATTTCCAAACATTATGCCAATATCTATAAAGGGTTTCAAATTAATTTCAGGCCGTGTTAATTCAATCAATTTTCTCAGTCGAAAGCCCACTATCAGTAATTTTACACGAAAAAAATATATATCTTCAGATTGTCCTGCAGGCCTTAAAGGCAAACTAGTAGGCCTAAGTTAACTTTGATAGACTAATTTACAACCTTTAGCATTATTTTACCCACTTTGCATGTCATATAAAATAAAAACATGTTACAATTTACGCATTGTATATAATTAGTTAGAATTATGAATAATAATAATTTTTGTTGTAGGCCTACTTTTATTAGTAGCAATAATAATAATAATGCTAGAAACAAACTAAATGAGACAATGATATATTATCATTATTGTTTACAGGCTTGTTATGTATTATTACCTGGAATGTGCAGGGTCCTGTTGGAGTGAATGTTTCCGGGACTGATGGGGCTCCCCGCGGATGCGCGCTCCATCAGCAGCCCGTGGTCCGCCCGGCAGAGCAGCTCCTCATCCCGCAGAGAGAACTCATCTCCCGGCAGCAGATGTCTGCTACACACCGAGCATCTGAAACACTCCATGTGATAGACGTTATCCCGAGCTCTCATCACCAGATCACTGCTGCAGAAACCAATGTTACATTTGGCGCATTTGATCCCGAAAAGCCTGTAAGTTTCAGAAGAAATATTTTCTTATTTTTTCTTATTGGTTTCAAAATCCATCTCGCAAGGCCAAAACATAAATGTAATAAACTTGAAGTATGTTTAACACATTGCAAATGTACAAATAACGCTATACACATTGCAATGCAGTTGATCTTTTTCTTAATAATTGTAATACGGATTTATTCATGAATGCATTTTTTAGAGTATAATAAAATATAACACGTGACGTGACATTGGATGTTTGTCGTGTTTTAATGCCATCTTTACAGCTGTGACTTAAACAGGGATTAAAATGTTTTTTGGGGGTGCATGTTAACTATTTACAGCATACAAATGATTATATGCCAATATGAATGAATATAGAGATTTCATAAAGAGAATTATAGCCTACTGCATTTTAAAGCATGCTTTAAAAATTTAGCTAAATAAAGTTTAGATTTTACACATTTTTTGTGTAATGCTATTTAACACATTATGTGTCATTTTTATGAGTTGATTTTGTGTTAAAATAAATATATTTTAAAGTTAAAAATAACACAAAAAGTGTTGTTCCAATAATAACACACGAGTTAGACTGTACATACATAAAACAAAAACGCAAGTCAAGAAATCCAAGCTTTTGGAATTTTGCAGGAACACAATTATTAAAAAAATAATAATAATCCTTCTGGAACCAAGATTGTTTACAGGCCTGTAACTTCTTGGTTCATGGTTAAAAAAGTTTCTATTTTCCTGCACCAGATCAACATTCAAGATTTTCTCATATTTATGGATTACTTTGGGTCAGAAATATCTGCTAAAAAGGAGGCCCAGCGAAATTCCAAAGCTCTGAAATCACAAATACGACAAAAAAAGACACCTACCGTACATAATCTCTTTTGCAATACGTTTTGCCATCTCTGACGAAGCAAGTGCACGTCTCATCCAGATACTGACTGCATTCTGCGCACTTTAGGCAGGCTGCATGCCACTCCAGGTCCGGGGACACTCGTAGTATGTATTGATCATGAATCTGACTCCCACAGCCGACACACATGGCGATTCCAGACTTCTCTGGATATGGAAAGCAGGGATTAGCGTCCTCCGATTTAATCCCCCCAAACACAGCCATCGTGTAAATAACTACATGCGTGTATACATATGAGCTCGTGTATCACGCATGCTCACATGCCTTCGGACAAGAAAATGCTTTTCCTGTTGCATTTGCATTATAATGGTTCATGACATCGGGTGTGTTTGACACTGCACCAAAAATTGTCTGCAGATGCTTTTGTTAATTTAGTAAAAAGTTTTGTATTATGGATCTAAAATGTATCGAGTAGTATTAGGCTATAGCATAATACTCTAGAGCTGTTAAAAAAATAAGATTTTCCTTACTGTCTTTCGAGCGGTTTAAAAACAAAACAAAACTAATGGAGCATAACCAATATTCAAAGTTAAAGGAAAAAAACTTTAAATAAACACCCAACACTTACTTTTTGAATGATCCCCCATATCACCCAAGAAAGAAGGATGGGGTAGAATATCCACCATACAGGAGGGTTAAGGCAGAAACCTATAGAGGAGGAAATGAAATGGGGAAACGGCTTCGTCCCGAGCTGACTAATAACTTCTGGCCGAGGAGCCTGTGGGAAGAGCAACACACAGACACGGGCCCTGACGTCACGGGGCCTGACGTCACATGCAAACCTGGGCCACGCGCCCCAGAATTTCAGCAGCTCGACGCGCAGGTCCGACCACGGGCAAATATTTTGAATACAATAAACCGAGTCCCTGATGAGCAAACACGCACTTTTGATTCTTTAAACGTAGCCGTGAAACATTACAACATCGTCTACAACATCATGAAGCAACAGTTAGGATATACATGAAGATGAAACTGAACGAATATGCAATTGGTTATGTTTATCAACATATTGTGGAAAAAACATATCACTCACTGCGATGTCATTTCCATCAGATATTCAGGGAATAGCTGGACCAATGCTTCCTCAAAGTTATTATAAAATATATAGGCTAGCCTCACTTCTCAAATGAAAATAAGGTAAATATTTGACTTAACTGGTATTAATTTACCAAAGACCGTATATACACGAGAACTTCAGTCTATACGTTCTGGAGAGCCCTCTACTGGCCATGAAAACATAATTACGAGCCTATTCACAATTTATGGTGATTTATATGCAGAACTGTTTTACATTATTTATATTCTTGCACTTCAACGTTTCAAAATCGAACAAATACATTATTTTCTTTATGTATGAAACGAATTAAACGAATGTACAAATAATATGCACACATTATTAAATTACAGCTTATTAGACAAAAACAACTTCGAACAAAAGCATTTCGCAACGGCAGATTTATTTTGACAGTGAATGAAGACTGTTGTTAAATATTTTATTAAATATATATCGAAAAATCTTTATTTAAGGTTCTATGTATTTTTCGTTATAAAATAGACCTACATTCATTTCAACATAATACATAATTACATGGGTTTGTATTTCAACTTTTCAGAAACTATAAATCTGCTTAGCCTTTAAGTAAATTTTACTACGGTTATTAACACTAATAAGTAAACCACAGCTAAGTATTTACTTGCAATGTCTTGCAATATACAACGCTCTCTCTTCACATTAAACACTTTAGGCAACTAAATAAAAACGTTTTATTCTTCTTTTCCTCTCCAGATTAAATGCACCTATTTTATTCTTTCCACCATACCATGGTTGTAATAAAATATTGATGCCGATTATCATTTAGAATATTTAATGTGCATAAAAGGGCACACATATTTTAAGATGCGATCATAATGAATTATTTCGTTTCTTTACTTCAGATTTGTCATTCAGAAAAACAAATCGTGTTCACTTTACTCTCACAGAAGTGACCGCGTGTCGAACCTCACCTTTGACATTGACCCTTAACCCAGAAAGGAATATATTTCATTTACTATAGAAACAGTGTTGATGCCATGAGAGAAAAAAAGACCATCTAAGAGATTGCAAGTATATGTATCATACGCGTTATAAAGCTCAGATGCAAAACCCTCTGAGTGCGTCTGACTTTTTTTCCTGCAAACTATCATTTTTTATCAGACGTTTAATGGATTCTGCCAAATTTCTGAATGACCTAAAGCATATTAATCATAACTGTATGAATATTATTAACGAAACTGTCAGAATAAATGAATGCTGATACTTTTAATTGTTTTTATAAAGAAATATCCGTGATGCATTCAGTCGGCTATTTTATTTTATTTTTACTGAGTAACGTTAAATTCATAATTTAGTCACTTTAACTAGCTGCCAAAGATTTAAAATCTCGGAATTTGAATTTTATAAACAACTGACTTAATAAATAAATAAATAATATTTAATTTTTGTCTTTTTTGAAATATCTAAGAAAGAAAAACTGGACATTTGATTACACCAAAATCATGCTACATTGTTTATCATAAATCACGTGGATATTTAAAATAATCTCAACAGAGCTAATCAATACATTACTACAAAAGTTGGATTGACAAAACAGACAGGGAACGTTCATAAACACTATAAGAGCAAAAAACAAATAATGTTGCATTATTTATAGTTTAATTATAATGTTATTGGTACAGCCGTTTTGCTAGATTATGTATTTTCCCAAAATGTAAGATTACAAATAAAGTCTTAAAAAAAATATTTTCCTTGGTCCTGTAGACCCTAAATGTTTTTATTTAATTACACATGATTGAAGTAGTTAAAGCCCCACCCCCCTATTCAAATCCCCGCCCATTAATAGATTGCGTTGCTAATTGTAACTCACATATCAACAGAATGTCCACAGAGTAAAAGCACATTTAAGACGTTACAAAAATACAGTATTCATGAAAGGGGCGTGTCTCTAAGTAACCCTCGAAATCTCGCGAGAACTCCGTTACACGGCATATCTCCTTGTGACAGTGTGGCTGCTGGCAGTGTGTTGCTGTAATCATGCTTAAAGCAGTAAACAGGACGTATCTCAGGCAATTGGTAAGATAAATTCGTGGTAACAATATATTGATCAATGCACACATTTTATTAATGCTTTTATTCCTTTTCAATATCCTTTCTAGACTCTAGAAAGACGTAACTTAGCATGCTGGCTAACCGACTCATTTAGTTCAGCAGAAGTTGTTCGAAATATCAAACTGCTCTTGCTGTTATTTCCCAATTAAGTTTTGTAAACAGTATTATTTTCCGATAGGTGATCGTTCAAACATGTTGTCAGGACTTTGGTTACATTGTTAACACACATTTCATGATCATGCAGTAGCATGTTAGCTAAGCAGCTAGGTGAAGTTTCAGACAGTGTGATAGGTGACCTACAGTAGGTTTGCCTCTGTGTTTTAGACCCAACCACAAATATTCATATAAGGTTTTCAAATGTTAGCCTTTTTAAACCAATATCAGCAGATCATAATCATAAAGCTGCATATTTATCTGTCAAGGTTATGCAACATGTCAACAATGCATTATGAAACCAGATCAGCTGATAGACCTTCAGCAGATAGACCTTCATTCTGAAACGGATAATATTGACCTAAATTGTTAATGCATATAACACTTACTTGCATAACATTGTGTCTATATAGATTTCTAATGACCTCTGTTACAGCACAGTGGCTTCAACATATCAATTATTTGGGAAAAAGGGCTTGCTATTTGCATCATACTCTATCAGTTTTGGTAGTTTACCAAACATATGAGTTTGGTTTTTCAGTCCGGTCTGATTCAGAGGTTTCAGAGCACTTTGGTTGTTGCCGAACATAACAATGACACACTGACCCCCATCACCCTGAACGCCATCACAGCTGCCAATAAACTGGGCAGTGAAGTGTCCTGTTTGGTGGCTGGTACGAACTGTGCGAAGGTAATATCTTTGATGTCCATTGATTTATTTGTAGCCTGTTGGAAGGTTGATTTTTAGAAGTCTGATTATGGGTTTTTGGACAGGTTGCAGAACAGCTGACCAAAGTTCAAGGAGTGAAGAAAGTTTTGGTAGCTCAGCATGAAGCATACAAAGGCTTATTGCCAGGTAAACCCAACTTAAATTTTAGTTCATTTTTTGCTGTTGAATTATGAAAGTGTGACATGCTTGTCAAGTATACAACGCATACTCGAAATGTGACCCCTGCGTTTAACCCATCCCAGTGAGTAGTGAACACACAAATGCAAGTCTTGAACACACACACACACACCTGGAGCATTGGGCAGCTATCCCTACAGTGCCCGGGGAGCATTTAGGGTTAAGGTGCCTTGTTCAAGGGCACCACAGTTGCAACCCGCCCTAGGCGACTACTGCCCGCCCGCCCGCCCTAGGCGACTACTGCCCGCCCGCCCTAGGCGACTACTGCCCGCCCGCTCCCAGGCGACTACTGCCCGCCCGCCCGCTCCCAGGCGACTACTGCCCGCCCGCCCGCTCCCAGGCGACTACTGCCCGCCCGCCCGCTCCCAGGCGACTACTGCCCGCCCGCCCGCTCCCAGGCGACTACTGTATATAGTTGTTATAATATACATATATAATGTTTAATATAAGCGAGATCATTTTGTTGTCATGTTTTTCATCAAGAAAAATAATAAACCCATCATTCAAGCAGCGCTTTATGGAGAAGTAGCCGGTTGCTCTGCTTGGGACTGGCGGGTTCCGTGAGAATTACCTGTGCACATTGACTCAAGCACTTAATTAAACCAGCTGTTGCACTTGCATTGCACGAAAATTCATACGCGATTTAACACAGTGTACGCTAGCACTGCATTTAAACAGTTGCGTAATTCAAAAGTGAAAGTAAAATGTTCACATCTGCATGTGCATTTATAAACCCCTCCCACACGGTGACATTGGTATCACCGGGTTTGTGACGCGCTGTTTAACCGGTGGGAAAATTACGTCACCGCGGCAACCCTACGGCCCGCCCGCCCTAGGCGACTACTGCCCGCCCGCCCTAGGCGACTACTGCCCGCCCGCCCTAGGCGACTACTGCCCGCCCGCCCTAGGCGACTACTGCCCGCCCGCCCTAGGCGACTACTGCCCGCCCGCCCTAGGCGACTACTGCCCGCCCGCCCTAGGCGACTACTGCCCGCCCGCCCTAGGCGACTACTGCCCGCCCGCCCTAGGCGACTAGGCCTGCCTAGATTGTTGACAATTGATGGTCGAGCAGTCAATATCAACCAATTCAGCACCACCGTCATATGTAAGAAAATATACATTAAGCAACCCGCTAAGGTATAGTTCGGAAAACACACCTAGAAAAGGTATACCTGTAGGTAATGTATATCTTTAGAGTCTTCATAGCACGCTAATAGACAACATTATCAGGAATCGCAGATTCAAGTTAATTTGAATAGGATCAAGTGTTTGTTTGTTTTCATCAGATGTTCACTGAGGAAAATTTGAATTGAAAACAATCTGGTTTCTTTCACAGAGGAGCTCACGCCGCTTATCTTGGCAACCCAGAAGCAGTTCAGTTTCACACATATCTGTGCAGGAGCCTCTGCATTCGGGAAGGTAAAACTCAAAGATTCCAACACAAAGGGCAACGTATCACAGTCTGCATTATTGATCCATGTTGTATCTTATGCACTGTGATAAAACACTTGAAGCAGTGACCTAATATTCTGGACACTTTGCTGTGTCCAAAAAGCCATCTGAAATTGACTAATCTTTTTTTATTTTCACATTTGTATAAAATACAATTTATTTTTTTGAAATTATCTTTTTATTTTTTTAATTACATACTGAAAGTTTTTTTTTATTGCACAAATATGAGACATTTTTCCTTTATTTTATTTTTTGTTATTTTGTTGATAAACCTTTTATCAGATTGAGCAAAGTTGAACATTTTTAGCCTTCATCTAATTTCTTGGCAGCGTTGTGCTTGTGTATAGCTCAGTGGTTGCATTAGCAGCATGCAAGGTCATGGGTTCGAACCCCGGGAACGCAGGTACTGATAAAAACGTATACCTTGTAATGCACTGTAAGTTGCTTTGGATAAAAGCATCTGCCAGATGCATAAATGTCATTTTTTTTATTTGAAGATGCAGAACATAAAAAATTGACATGCATATTTATTTACCTCAAACCTTTTTTATTCATTTTTTTTAATTTCCATCTCATTGCAGCCGTGATAAGTGCAGCTAATTCATCTATAATGCAGGATTTTATAGTCACTCTCATTCCAAAGTTATTTGATTATTTCGCAAAGACAAAAGCACAAATGGGAAATGGATTAGAAACTCTCGTACTGCTGAACCGCTATCAGACTTCGTACTTTTGGAATTGCGAGAGAAGTCCGTCCGCAATAAATGCGCCTCTATTATACGCACGGTTATTTGTCATTGCACGGCCAAACTGTCAGGCTGCAGATCTAATGGTATTTAAATTGAATTGTAATACATTAAACAGTATCTTATGTAGCCTAACCCCAGACCAAAGAGATGTATTAGTCTCAATTTCCTCACTGGCTAAACCTATTTTATTTGATGGATTCTTAAGTGGTGGATTTGGTTTCATTATGTCACTATATAAAACACTTGAATTACCACTATGCAATATTTTTCAGCTCTAGACATAACTTAGAGCTCATTTTCAGACTCGCCCCCATATTTATTCCGTCTGAGACGCAGGAAGTTCTTCTCAGACGTGAAAGTTTTTGGTCAACGTCTGCCAAAAAGATGCTTTTGCAAAGAAATCAAATCTGATTGCAGATAAGAATGCATATGTTTCAAACTTATCAAAGTGCTACGAATACTTCTCAATGTGTGCATCTATATTTGCAGAATCTTCTTCCTCGAGTGGCGGCCAAGTTGGACGTCGCACCCATTTCAGATATCATAGAGATCAAATCTCCAGACACCTTCGTGAGAACCATTTATGCTGGTAAATGTGAAAATATTTCACCTTCATAGCGCTTGATAATACAGAGCGACTCAATGTAACTGTTGGGAAACACATGCCTGCTTTTGAATAACCTTTCAAATGCATTTCATATTCTCATTGTTTAACGTCTCGGCTGATTGGATTTCTGATTTAGGAGTCTGACTGCTGGTTGGACGCTCGCACAGACAGTGTCTCATAGCCACTGGGAGCACGTCGTATATTTTCATTTGAAAATCAGAAGCGAACCCTGGAGTCCTTTTGTCCCGCTTTGCATGTATTATTTTTCAAATTCGCCATTTGTCGTCCATAAAATCCTTGCCTGCCATAAATACTTCCTAATTTCTCGTGGCCACTTAATATTTGGCAAGCACGGAGCACTTGTTTGAAAAATCATATTTATGGGACTCTTTGTAAATCAAATTTAGGCGTTTTTCATGCGAAACATGAAATGAAAAGTGGTGTTTTGCCACTTGTTATTATTTATAGGACTGTAGAAACGTTTAGTGGTCAAAATCCATAAAACAGATTTCCAATTAAAGAAATTAACGATAACCGCAAAATTATCCACAAAACTCGCTGTGGTGGGCACTATTATGTGGTTACTAACATGTTTAAAATGATTTTTAGGGTGGTGGTGGTGATTTTAGAGGGGTTTTTTTGGTGGCTGCCCACCAATAAATTGTGTCCCTCCTACAATGTATAACTTTGAGATTTTGTCAATCAGGCCTAAACTAACATGAAGTATGAGTGATGCTTGTTTTAGCAACAGTGTTGGGCAAGTTACTTCCAAAGTGTAATACATTATATATTACAAATTACTGTAATTTGAAAGTAATTAGTTACATTACAATATTACTGACTCTGAACTGTAATGAGTTACACTACTTTTGCGTTACTTTTGAGTTACTTTCATCAAAATAACAGAAGTATGACTAGGCATTATAAAATGTTAAAATGTAGTTTATTGATGCTTATAAATCTAGAAGTTATGTGTTGGCCCTCGAGCTTTGAATAGGCAGAGTGAAGACTTATGGCAAAAAACAGTACAATGACTGTCAGAGTCATAAACATAGACAAATGATCTGGTAAAAGTCTGGTAAATGATGGTACACATACCAAACACAATAAAGCTAGAGCCCACTATAATGCAACCTATAGACTAATAACATGGCAAGACACGCAACCTCTTTTAATTCACTTTTAATTCAGATTCACAGCACAAACCTGGCATGCACTGGGTTGACCCAACTTATCAAAAAGTGCTATTGGAGGATCAGGCCTCAAGGAATACAGCTCATTTCAGTACAATATAAGGATTACATGTAGGTTAACATATAATTGCTTAATAAAACACAGACAAACAGAGGAACACTGCTTTTTGCCAAACAATGAATATAGGCTCCCATACAAAGGCTGGTAAAAACTTTAACCAGTGATGTTTAAATGTACTATTTAAATAACCATGTTTAAGTCTACATTAATGTTATGTTGTAGTTTAGGTTGCTGTTTGTAATAAAACTGTAGATAGCATAGGAATAGCCTAGCAATCTATTATGTATATGGACTGTAACCATAGCAATGTTAGCTTACCTTGTCATTGCTGGTGTGGTGAAATGGATTTTACTGGCAAGATTTCTAAAAGTCTCTTTACTTCTGAGGTTCAAGCAGCACAGGAGACCGATAGAAACTTTCTGTTGCTTTTACTTAGTGCTCTCATTCGCAGAATTTTGCGTATGCGGCGCTACCGGACCTGATTGCGACCATTTTAGTCAATGCTTATACAGCCGCGGACTTCCCAGATTCGGCTCTTTAAGAAACGCGTCAAATACAAAATTAAAGTAAGAATGAACATGCTGCATACAGCACCTGGAAACAGACATACGCTGCGTCCCAAACCGCCTACTTCCATACTATATAGTAGGCAAAGAGTACGAGAAGTAGTGCTTTTCGCCTACTATATAGTATGGAAGTATGCTGTTTGGGACGCAGACATTCCTATTTTACCCGCAGCTTTTTCCTGTGTGGATGCTGGTCGCGCGCATTAGTCAAAAATAAAAAAAATAAAATAACACGTCTATTTTTGAAATGCATTGTTGTAACGCGCTCGTTACTAAGACTGTAATGAGTAAAATATTACCAAAATTTTATTAGTAATGCGGTATATTACTGCGTTACAGCAAAAACTAATATATTACTGTAATATATTATATTTTGTAATGCGTTACTCCCAACACTGTTTAGCAAATAGACCTTTTGCGAGGCGACGTCACAGTTACGTCACGCGCGCATGTGGTGGCAGAAAAACAGTGGAAATGAATGAGACACGAGTGAAACGAACAATATAACTCACTAGAAAATGTTTTGTTGTGCTGTTGAGTGTCAGAATAGGAATGCCAAAATAGATGACCTTCATTTTTATAGTATATCGTCGTCGAAGACACCATTTGAAGATAAACGTAGGTGTTTATGGTTGCAATAAAAGCCCTCAACCGGACAGACTGGAGTGATGAAATCATCTGAAAATCTTTTAATTATTTGAATAGAAAATAATTAGAGAAGATATCCGGTGTTCTGTCGAAGTCTGATCCTCTATGTGTTTCTTATAGCGTTTTCATCACGTTACGTTTATAATTTATTTAGAAAGATTAAAGATTTTAATTAGTTCATAATATCAATAATATTACCATTTATTAAAGTTTTCCTATTTTTTTTCATTTTCTATTACTTCTTTTTACCATATATCTTAGCCTATGTCTTCTTCCTGTTTGTTCTAAATTATGATGTTTACTAATAAATATATAAACATAGCACACACACACACACACACACACACACACACGATGTAAAGTGTTAATAATATATAAACAGGCCTATACAAATTAATTTGTATGTAAACATAATAGTTTTAGATCAAACACGTAGGATAAAAATATAAGGATGAAATTGAAAACAGGAAATGATTAAATGTTTAATAAATGATATTATACAGAATACGTGATAGTATTGCTCTTATAAGTACTTCAGAGATTCATACTGTAAAAATAATTGATTTACCAATAAAGAACAATACATATACATTACATACATGCAAGCATATCAGTGGCCAAGCCATTAAAACTTTTAATTTATTTAAAAAATAAACGTAACTTGGTGAAAACGTTATAAGAAACATTACACTTAAGAGAAATATAGGGGAAACAGACTTCTACAGAACACCGGATCCTTAAAAATCACAGTTTAATGCTAAAACACTTCACACAGCTATTGAGAAGCATTCACTTTCTGCCACCAGTTGGGCTCCGCCCACAAAAAACGTCATCTCTGTTTGCAAACACGCAAAAGGTCTATATGATACATATGTTCAGTATTGTTTCTGTTTTGTGCTCTACTTAATACTTGTATTTTTTGGCTACAGGAAATGCTCTCAGTACGGTCAAGTGCAATGAAAGCGTCAAAGTCTTCACTGTAAGAGGGACGTCCTTCGAGGCTGCCGCCGTAGAGGGGGGCAGCGGCACTTCAGAGGAAGGTAAACACTATGGGGACGGGGTTTAGATTTTACAAAAAAAAGTTTTACAAAAAAAAAACAATGGCACTGATATATGTCAAGATGCAGTGTAAGATGTTTTTAAATTAAGGCTGCCCAAACATCCATTTTAGTCTGGGACTATGTTGAGCCCTGTCCGGGAAACCACCCCTATGTTTCTCATTCGTGTGTCGTTTTAGGGTCGTACTGGCTTTGAAACCACACACTAAGATTTATAGTTGTTAGTGTTGTATACATCCTCTGCAAATCCTCCACTCTCTTGTGAGGTTTTGATGGGCTAGTTTGTTTAAACGTTGGATTTAAAGGGATTATAAAGAGGTCGGTAACATCTCGGCCTGTTTATTTGGATGTCTTCTCATGAGATGTTTTTGGCTTTGCAGTCGCCTCATCCGCACCTGTTGGGATCTCTGAGTGGCTAGAGCAAACTCTTTCCAAGAGTGACCGACCAGAACTCACCAGTGCTAAAGTGGTCGTGTCAGGAGGTAAGACTCTGGAAAAAAAAGTGACATACAATATTTTGTGTTATAAAATAGATGGGTTTGGTCTTGGATGCTGATTTGTCACCACAACTTTTCAGCCATACTTAAAGTTGGCATGAAATTAAAACGTAAAAAAAATGTATGGAATATCGTGCTTTTTTTTTACAAATGACTTATCTGAGATTTATTATTTATTTAAAAAATTCACGTGCCCTCATAATCTTTTTGCGCGAGGGTGGGGCCCGGAAAAGGATCACAGCGATTGGCAAGTAACAATATGATCCAATCAGTTCTTGATGGACGAAATCAAGAGGGGGTCGACCGATTATCTATACATATACTTAAATAAAAGGCTATTGAACCAACTCATTTTGAGTATAATATGGTATTAATTAGGGCTGGGCGATAGATTTTTCGATTAATCTTTTTTTTTTCTGGGTCGATTCAAAATCAATTCTCAAAGGCCATGAATCGATTTTTTTATATATATTTATTTCGGCAAACATTAAACGTAAGATTAACGTTAATCTAATTACTAGTCGTCTCCACTAGATGTCAGCCTGTCATTCATTCATTCAGTGCTTAATAAAGCGGTTTCAGGTGCTTTGTCGACGTTGATGCCACCTTCTCATAAAAAGTCAGAGATATGGAAGCATTTTAGATTTTGCAAGCAAGACAGCGACGATATGGTTTTGGCTTTCAATTAATTACCCACTTGTAAATGTCTGTTCACTGTTCTTTTTTATAAATATAGTATTTGTATTAAATCTATATTCATTGAGTTGAATTGAGAACAGAGTATAAAAATTGGTCAGAGAACCAGAATCGTAAACCGAATCGAGAATCAAATCGATCTGGAACATCTGAATCAATACCCAGCCCTAGTATTAATGTTATAGTTTTATGAAAACATTTGCGGTCTTTTCAACAACATGCACAATGAAGCTGTAAAGGCAATTAATTTATTTACACTTATTATATAAATTCAAATTGTTTAGTTAATCGTTATATCCATATGATAGTTCTTCCATTGATGTGCAACATGATTAACTGTATGCAATGATAAAATCATCAGAAAATAATTAATATATTTAATTCAATACATTTTTAAAATAGTTTTTATGTATATATAGTTTATTGGAGCTTCCTGCTCTTTTTTTGTTATTATTAATATGATTGTTATTAGAATTACCATTTCTTAGTCAGAATTAAAAATGTTTCAAAGCATTGAAAGTTTTTGTCAGAGCCTGGATCTTAATTTTGACATTAATTTTCTTTTTTACAACAGACACATCGGTTCAAAATATTGCTTATCTGTCTACTTTATCAGTAATAATCGGTATCAGCATCGGCTCTGAAAAACGCATATCAGTCGACCTCTAAAATCCAGTACCGCCCTAAGTTTTTTTTTTTCTTAATTCAGAAGCCGATTCACTAATAAGACGATCTACTTTTGTTTCATGTCGACTTAAAATAGGCAATATAATTCACCAATTTACCTTGCCACTGTGTATGAATTAATATTAGTATTAGTTTACATACAAACTATATATTTTAGCAGAATGATTTACTTAATTTACGTGAGTTACATATTTATGTAAAATAATTAGCCAATAGTTTATGTTAAATAATTAACCAATACTCTTTTTATGTACCTACATGCTAGTGATGATATGAACGTATAGTATTTGTTTTGAGGGTGTGGAAAGAGCCATGTTTTGAGCGCTATATCTAGCCAATTGGACCCATGTTTAGAAATTTTTATAAGTACAAAATAAATGTAGCAGTAAAAGTGACTTTGCGTTTATCCAGTTCGTACTTACTGAAATCTATTGACTTGCTGCATTGTTCGCAGCCTAAAATGTAGTCACACTGTACAGTGTGTGTGTGTGTGTGTGTGTGTGTGTGTGTGTGTGTGTGTGTGTGTGTTTTATATGTATATTCACAATATAGCATGTTAACTTGTACCTTTGTGAAAACTCACTAATCAATAAATTACTATAAATATAAAATTCTTTCCATGGGGACTACATCAACCCTTATATGTTTGTAGTTAGTTTAAACTACAGGACATGATGTCGGGTATTCCCTGGAAATTTCCAGACTATTTTTTTGTTTGTTCGGAAAATCAATAGTAAACTGAGACTGTATTGATCGTGCTGGAGTCATAACCTTGTCAGTAATTTCATGTTATGTGCCCATCTGCCTTCTCTCGTCACAACAGGGCGGGGCCTGAAGAGCGGAGAGAACTTCAAACTGCTGTACGACCTCGCTGACAAGCTGAACGCAGCCGGTACGATGTGACATCATTTAGTTTTTGTCATGTCGAATCAGATCTGGCATCTCTCTTTGACTCTACTGTCAGTTTTATGTTTCTACATTATTGCGTTAAATCCAACTAACACAATTTTTCTCGCAGTTGGTGCCTCCAGAGCCGCCGTCGACGCCGGCTATGTCCCCAATGACATGCAGGTCGGACAGACAGGAAAAATTGTGGCTCCTGTAAGTATTGCCACTGGAAAATGGACATCTCATTTCTTTTTTTATAATGTTCATCAAATGCCACTTAAGAGGAAAAAAATCTCTCAATTTTCACAACTCCGTCTTTTTTAAATCTGACGGTTTTATAAATGTTTGTCTTTAAAGACAACAATGTCTAGTTGTGTTGTACTGTTTGAATCCAGAAAAATGGATCCTTGTTGGCCTTTAAAAAGGTTAATTTTCCATTATCCGCTTTGAGTGAAGCCTCCCGACTGTCATTATCTTCACATTAGCGGAGCTTTGAGGCGTTGTAATGTAGTTAATGGCACATTCCGGCTTCTAAATGATTTACCAGAGCCATTAGTGGAGCTCAGGTCCGCCCTGAGCTCAGACCGGCCAATTCAGTCCCGAACCCAATTCTCCAAATGTTTTGACAAGCTTGTCAAGCGCAGACCGACCACCGTGCATTAGTATTCACCCTGAACAAGTCCAGAATGGATTGTACCAGCGAAGAGTCCAATACAATGAACTCGAGTGTAGATGGATGAGCATTGTTTTGGGTCGATTGAGTAGGCATATTGTGGTTAATCGTAATGTTTTTTGGCCCTTGGGGTGATGGTTTGATGACTGGATGTTGATGATCGAAGAGTTTTTTCGGATTGTGTATATGAGATACATTTGTGACCTGTGGTATCTGTGAAAACCTAGCCAAATCATACTACATAATGTAAAAAAACATTATAAGAATAATTTTACTAACTGAAATTGTAATATACATTTTTGTACTTTGTCACCTAAAGAGAAAAGTTGATTGTTTTCTCTAAAATTTCACCTGTCTGCCATTCATAGGGCAAACGCATGCTATTATTTAAGCCAGTGATGTTTTACCCAATGTTTATTTTTTTGCTGTAACATCTACTAACGGCTTACTTTAAAGTTATCTAAAAAATGCTTTTAGATAGAAAGAAGAACACAAAAGTGACCCACCAAAGTGATGGAGATTTTTGTGGGTTCCCGCACCTCGTCCCATCTGAAACGTCGCTTGCTTTTAGAGTCCCTGCCGCCCGCCTGCGTGTTCACAAATTGAAGCGGCGGCCCCCGGGAGAGCGCGCAGCCACATTAAACTGCACTGAAATATTCATGGAGCAGTGCATTAAGCTGAGAGCCACTGATGTACTTCTCCCACGGGAGACGGGTGAAGGTTGGGGGAGGAAGTAAAGGGGCTGCTCCCCACCGCTCCCCCTGAGTGCTCCTTCTTTTGAGTAATCGCGAGGAGTTTGCGCTCTGGACTTTTCGGATGGGAGGTTAAGAGAACGGTTCTGTGCTAGCGCTGACATGCTTGCTGGTTTTAACTCAGATTTAATTCGGTTTGATTTAGAAGACGTATGATGGGGCTAAATTGTTACTTTTGGAATTTATTGTAAATTTAGTTAAAGGATTAGTCAATTTTCTTTAAAAAAAAATCCAGATAATTTACTCACCACCATGTCATCCAAAACGTTGATGTCTTTCTTTTTCAGTCAAGAAAAAATATGTTTTTTGAGAAAAACATTCCAGGATTTTTCTCATTTTAACCGACCCCAACACGTAACATTTTTAATGCAGTTAAAAATTTTAGTTTCAACGGGACTCTAAACGATCCCAAACGAGGCATTAAGGGTCTTATCTAGCAAAACTATTGTCTTTTTTGTCAAGAAAAATATAAAAATCGGCACTTTTAAACCACAACTTCTTGTCTAACTCCGGCCATGTGACTCGTCAGCGCGACCTCACGCAATACGTCATCACGTTAAGAGGTCACGGATGACGTATTCGAAACGTCCCAGTGTTTACAAGTGTGGAGAAAGAGGATCATTCAGACTTTGTTGTATGTCGAATGATGCTAATAATGTCTTTGTGTCAGTTTATTGTTAAAAATGGTCTGCAAATGTGCGTTTCATATATGTAACACGTGACCTTTTGACGTCATTACGCAATTACGTGAGGTCGAGCTGGCGCGTGACACACCCGGAGGAGGAAGAGAAGTTGTGGTTTAAAAGTACATATTTTTTCTTTTCAAAAATGACAATCGTTCACTAGATAAGACCTCGTTTGGGATCGTTTAGAGTCCTTTGCAACTCCGTTGAAACTGCAATTTTAAATTGCATTAAAACTGTTAAGTGTTGGGGTCCATTAAAGTCCATTAAAATTTGAAAAATCCTGGAATGTTTTTCTCAAAAATACATAATTTCTTCTCAACTGAACAAAGAAAGACATCAACATTTTGGGTGACATGGTGGTTGGTACATTATCTGATTGTGCGCGTACATTCACGTGTAAAACCACATACTATACTCCAGGCTTTAGCAACACCTTAGAAACCTCTTCGCAACACCCTAGAAACACTTGGATCACCGTAACCCTAGAAATTACAAATAACAACCTAGAATTGTTTTGGTCTTATATTTATTTTTTTATCTGACTGTTTTCTTTTTACAGGAGCTGTACATTGCAGTCGGCATCTCTGGTGCTATTCAACATCTGGCTGGAATGAAAGATAGCAAGGTATAGCGAGCAGCATACAGCGTGTCGTAACACACACACAATCTAATACACTTAAGAGATATCATTGTCTCTGCTAATCGCCTCGATTAGAAAAAACTCCACCCTTACCAACCGTATCTCAGAGAGTTTCATGATGTGCCAAGTTAACTTGCTCTTAAACGTGACGGTCTATTGGACCAGAGACTTTTAAGAGCGATCTGGAGTAGCTTTTTACCTGCATTCATAATTCATCCGCTTTTCCGCTCCGTGTCCTTGGAATACAGCATCATAATCTGTCAGACTGGTCTTGGGGCGCCTTCTTCATACTAACCCACTGCAATCTTCACTTATATGTTAAAGACACATTCTCTATATTCTCTATAATCTATAAGACTGTCATTTGTTTAAAGTTATGGCATCAAGATATTTTGTTCTGTCAGTTTGTCTTGTAATATATCATACTTTTTACATATCAATGGTTGTTTTACTTTATTAAGGACTTTATTATCAAAGCATATTGATAATGTGCTTGTTTTAACTTTCATATGAGAAATACTTCACTTGAATAAGTTCACTGTCATCTTCACAATTGTAACATAAATGTGAATAAAATGTAACATCCGATACAAAAATAGCTATAAATAATGCATAGAAACACTTCAAACTCAAAAACAATAAAATAATACATTAAAGTTCATTATTGTCATAGACTTTAATGTACATTTTACTGCAAGTCGTTTCATTGTTTTCTTTATATTCACTATTTTTTAGATTATACTGTATAATAATCAATAAACTAAACTCAAAACGGATAAAGCACAATATTTTTATGGGGTCTTTTCTGTTCTCGACATTTTACACCTTTGGGCCGGATTTGGCTGGTCCTGGTACTAGCCAAAATACACTAGTCAACATTTGAGGTGGATCAAAAATGTTTATCAAAGTCAAGACGAGAACGAAATATAGAAAAAAAATTGTTTTGATCCACTTCAAATGTGGTGACACTTTACAATAAGGTTCATTAGTTAACATTAGTTAACTACATTAGTCAACATGAACTAATAATGAAATACAGCATTTATTAATCTTTGATAATGTTAATTTTAACAATTACTAATACTTTATTAAAATCTTGTTAATGCACTGTGAACTAACATGAACAAACAATTAAAAGCTTTATTTCCATTAACTAACATTAACAGAGATTAATAAATACTGTAACAAATGTATTGCTCATGGATTGTTCATGCTAGTTAATACATTAACTAATGAACCATATTGTAAAGTGTTACCTCAAATGTTGAGTACTATATTTAGTTTTTCTTTGCATCCCTTTGTGTTAAAATAATTTGTTTGTTTTACAGACCATTGTTGCCATTAATAAGGACCCAGAAGCGCCGATTTTCCAGGTGGCTGACTATGGCCTGGTCGCAGATCTTTTTAAGGTAAGAAACAGGGTTGCATAACGATTAATCGCGATTAATCTATTGCAGAATAAAGGTTTTTGTTTACATCATATATTTGTGTGAACTGTGAATAATAATTATGCATATATTTCTATGCACACATGCATGTATCATTTTAAGAAAAAATATATATTTATATATAATATAAATTATACATAAATATGCAAATGTATATACACATGTAAACTTTTTTCATAAATATAAACATGCAAGTGTGTGCATTTATTTATACAAAGTTGTTATTCACAGTACACACACATGTACACGGCAAAAAATTATTTTCAAGAAAAAAATCTTTTTTAGAAATAAAAATATCTAAAAATTCTTAAATTAAGATGCTTTTTCTTGGTGAGCAAAACAACCCAAGAAAATAAGTCTAGTTTTTAGACCTAAAAATATAAAATTTAAGTGATTTTGTGCATAAAACAAGCAAAAAAATCTGGCAGTGGGGTAAGCAAAAAAATCTTGAACATTTTTCTTAAACACTAAATTAAAGAAAAATTCAAGAAAAATTTGCTTACCCCATTGGCAGATTGTATTGCTTGTTTTATGCACAAAATCCCTCTCATGACCCACCACCACAATTCAGACATAAAAAATGTTTTGTCCAATGCTTACCTCACGGTCTTTAAAGCGCCAACTAAGGATAATGTATGCATAAAATACGATCTGATCGGCGTATCTCATTAACATAACAGATCTTTATCAGGTCACCAACATTCAAATTAGGCAACTCGTCCAATCAAGTGTGTTTATTATTAATAGGGCTATAAATTCTAACTAGTGACCTGGTGATACCTCAACCAACTAGTCAAACAGTCCAGACAAGACAACCCACTTAAAGTATGATGTTCAAACTAGCATACATCCCTATTAAATTGTTCTATAGAAAGTGCACGTTTTAAATTATTAAGGGTCTGAATTAATCACTGGCAATCGTGGATCGAACCCGAGACCTCTTGTCCAGTCCAGAAGCCACATACGTAACTTCCCTACTACTGATTCAGTAAGTGATTGTCAGCATAAGTATGCCGGTGTAGTTTTTCACTATTCATTTTGTGTATCCTGGGCTTTACACGCCCCACTGCGTGCTGTAGTTTAAAGGTGGCACATGCAGTCCCGATGCCAGAGAGCTGCCACACACTAACGGCCTGTAGCCATCTGTTGTCTGTGTTTACCTCGTGTAACGCAAGCTTTATTTATTTCCCCGTGTTTGCCCTGTCGTTCATCTTTAATTCAGGTGTGCAGGTAAACTGTGTAAAAGTGATGGGCGCTCGGTGCAGGTCTCGGATCAGTTTACGTGTCCATCACTCCTCGGATAACTGATTAAAATGTATGGGCTTTCTCTCACTTCCTTAAATTGAATCCGATCCGGGGACATATTGGGGTGATGGTGTCGGTTTTCAGCCCTGGCTGACCAATATCGGAGCGTTTGAACGTATAGGAGGGCGTTCTCAAATGACGACTGCTGGGTTATGTAGCCCTACCTTGAATGCCGTTTAGGGCTACTGCATACTATAGAAAAGGTGATCAGATAATCAGATAGGGATTTTAGATCCACTTTAAAGGTGCAGAAACTGCCGGGTCAGTTTAAATTTTAGCAGGAAAGATTTTTGTAACTTGCAACCAATCAAATAAGATGACATGTTGATAACCATACTCTATGGACAAAATGACAGGTATCTACTGTTTATATCATCTACTGATTATCGATGATTGTCTTTGTTCATTTCTAGGTTGTGCCCGAGTTAACGGAAGCCCTAAAGAAGTGAGACTTCTCAAAAAATGGTGCTTACCTGGAGAACATCACTTAGATACCTTTGCTAGGAGCATTAAGTCTGGAGCAGATGTTGTATTTCAGATCATATCTGTTTCTTCGAAAACAACTACAGAGTATTTTCATGTGCTACCAACAACTAATGTAGACATCAGACCACTTCTTTAAAAGAGTTTAGTGACACATGAACTTGAAATTCTTGATAACATGTAATTATGTAGAAACACATTTTGCAGATTCTTGCTTAATAAATATGAATGTACTGTTAGTAATCATAGTAAAGTTTTTATTCCATGTTGCCATCAATTCTTGTATGATTGAGATTGAAGGTGTGTAATTTAAAATCTTAAGATACAAATGGATATCTAATATGTATAAATCTTATTTATCTAACAGTTGTAAGTGGATGTCTTTAAATGATTTTTAATTTACATATGTGACCCTGGATTGGATTTTATTGTCCAAGAAATGTTAGGATAGGAGTAGGACAATATTTGGCCGAGATACAACTATATGAAAATCTGGAATCTGAGGCAGCAAAAATCTAAATATTGAGAAAATCCCCTTTAAAGTTGTCCAAATGAAGTCTTCAGCAACACATTTTACTATTGTTAAATAAACATTTGGAAGATTTACGGTGGAAATTTTACAAAATATCTTCAGAGAACATGATCTTTACTTAATGTCCCAATGATTTTTGGCATTAAAGAAAAATAGTTTTTTTTACCCATACAATGTATTTTTGGCTTTTGCTACAAATATACCTGTGCAACATAAGAAATTTTTACATTCTAAGGACTTACAGAGCACCAATGGTTCGATTCACGATTTTACATTTCCTTTGGTGTATTAGTGTGTTAACGATATGCAAAAGGTACACCCAAAGTAAGCAGTGACGCGAGTTATCGTCTTCAACGTAAATCTCTTTTCTTGGACTACAACAAACACATGGATTGTAGACAACAGTTTACTTCCTGGGCTTGTTGATGTGGACAAGACCGCCATTATCATAATTCCTCTGGCTTCGGACTCACAGCCTGTTAACTCCTGTTAGCATTGCATTGTGAGCGAATCTTTTAAACATGGTAAGGAGCGTCACATTTCCGGCTGACATCAGAGGTACTCAGGCCAATCACAACGTACAAATTAGCTGGCAAATCAGGGACACAGTGCTTTTCAAATCATTTGAGTACAAAATCAGTGTGTTTCAGGAAGACAGGATATCTGGAGCTACAAAAATGTATGGTATGTGGAAAATAATGTTTTTTTAACCATAAACCACACAAACACATTGTATTATATCAAGTACACAAAATAAGTTTTTTTTAGCAATGAAATAGGTGTACTTAAGTGTCCAGGGACAAATGTTTTGATGGGGTTAGCTGTCTGCTGTTTTTCGAAGTGACCAAATAATCACATCTTTGGTTGCTTTCGATGGTTTAAAAACACTTTCACATCCACACGTGACAAAGTTCAAATTTAGATGCACAATTATCATCCTGTCTCTCAGCGGACGATAACTTTATGCTAATTCTCTCACGGGGCGCACTTATATTTAATATTGCATTTAGCAAAAACATTTGCAATTGTTCACGTCATTGATGGTACGTTATGCTGTTCTTGTAGTATCTAACAGTTAAAGCGGCTATAACCAGCAGATGTCCTTAACACACTGCGTTTTGCGTATATCTAAACAGTTATCTAGTTTGTGTAATCATATCTTACCTTTTGTTATAGACAGTAGGAGAAAAAAAAGTTATGAAGTCAATTTCACTGCAACTGCAACAGCGTTGGAGACCTGAGGTAATTTTATGTACTGGAAGCGTCTTCGCAGTTCGTGTCATTTTAAATGCGCGTGCTCATTAGGGTCAAGCAGATTTAATTGGCTGTCATAAAAAATTTGTCTGTCATTGGTTTATCGTTCATTAAATCGCTCAGCAAGTGATCACAATATCGCTCCTTGATGTATATTTTATCGTTATAGGTGAATTCCGCTCTTTAAAATAAAATATTTTTAAAACGATATTTTTTATTGTAATAATAAACAGCCCTTTATTTGTATCAAATTTTTTGAGAGATTGCGATCAAAGTTTTGATTTCACTCATTGATTTTACATTGATTTCAATCTTTGACATGATCTTACTTCGTCAATATTAACGATATCAAGGTGATATTTCACAGAATGTTGCTTTTTATAATGAAACATTAAATCACAAAAAAGACTTGCACTGGGATTTTACAGATTTGGTCACAATTCTCATCTATACTTTTGTACTACTTGTACACTGCAAAATAAAAAAAAGGCTTTTCCTACTTAGTATTTTTGTATTGTTTTCAGTAGAAATATCTAAAGATTCTTAAATCAAGATGTATTTTCTTGATGAGCAAAATGACCTAAGAAAATAAGTCTAGTTTTTAGACATTTTAGAAATTTAGAAATGTGTGCTTTAGACAAGCAAAATTATCTGCCAATGGGGTAAGCAAAATAATCTTGAACATTTTTTTAAACACTAAATACAAGAAACATTCCATAAAAAATTGCTTACCCCATTGGCAGAATTTTTTGCTTGTTTTATGCACAAAATCACTTAAATTTGATATTTTTGGTCTAAAAACTAAAATTATTTTCTTGGGTCGTTTTGCTCATCAAGAAAAAGCATCTTAAAGGCGCTCTAAGCGAATAATGTGCGACGTCACTTCCTGTTGATGTTTGAACTGTTTTCAAACAGACAGAGCGTAGCTAACTCCTCCCCCTCCCCCTCCCTTCCGTGCTTTCATGAACGCGCCCAACCCCCACCCCCAAATCCTTCTTGTCGTTTATTGGCTGGAATACTTTGTTTTGTTTTGTGCTGGCTAGGTTTGGCCATTTGTTGATATGGCCGTTTGTGAAGCCTGGGCTGTCTACAGAGATCGCGTTTTTTTACAGTTTGATCAGGAGACAGGCAGCAAGCAGATAGTGAGGAGATGTTTCAGGTATGTAACAAAAAATGTTTTATGGTCTAAAACGCTTCAATTCGCTTAGAGCACCTTTAATTTAAGAATTTGTAGATATTTTTACTGAACACAAAAGACAAAAATACTAAGAAAATATTTTCTTGAAAATCATTTTTTGCAGTGTAAATAGTGTGTTTATCTTTGTAGTATGCAATATCTGCCAATGGGGTGAGAACATTTTGCTTAAATTAAGTGTTTAAGAAAAAAGAAAACTTATTTTTAGATTTTTTTCTCAACCCGTTGGCAGATATTTTTGCTTGTTTTAAGTTTAAATTTACTTAAATTGTACATTTTTGGTCTATAAATTATACTTATTTTCTTAGGTGATTTTGCTCATCAAGAAAAAGCATCTTAATTTAAGAAGTTTTAGATATTTTTACTGAAAACAAGACAAAAATACTAAGTAAGTGCGGTGTAGTGTCCTAATAGTTTTTTGTACACTGCAAAAAATGATTTTCAAGAAAAAATTCTTAGTATTTTATTCTTGTTTTCAGTAAAAATATCCAAAAATTCTTATATTAAGATGCTTTTTCTTGATGAGCAAAACAACCCAAGAAAATAAGTCTAGTTTTTAGACCAAAAATATCAAATTTAAGTGATTTTGTGCATTAAACAAGTAAAAAAATCTAACACTAAATTCAAGAAAAATTTCCTTACCCCATTGGCAGATTTTTTGCTTGTTTTATGCACAAAATCACTTAAATTTGATATTTTTGGTCTAAAAACTATTTCTTGGGTTGTTTTGCTCATCAAGAAAAGCATCTTCATTTAAGAATTTTTAGATATTTTTACTGAAAACAAGACAAAAATACTAAGAATTTTTTTCTTAAAAATCATTTTCTGCAGTGTATATAGTGTGTATATCTTTGTAGTATGCGATATTTAGCCAAAAACTGCATACAGAAAATGCACATACTACATCCTAGTACAATAGTATGCTATTAACTACCCGTATGAAACACATGTTAAAAATGAAGCTGTATATTTGATCAACCAACTTTTTAATTGCTTGACAATCTCCATCATCAGTTTATAAAATCACTCATTAATAACACAGGATTAGTTTGCCTCAGTCAGAAAGCAGATAGATCTTTTCAAAGGCTCATGCGATTGGGATGGGGGTGTTAGGGGGTATGTATGACAACATTCTAACTGTAATTTCTCATAAAAATCTTCTAATACTGTATACCTGAAATGTTCGCCTGTCGCTTTTCGCGTTTTAAAAATACTTGAGTTTAGCACTTTTTTCTCGCATAGAATTCGAATACAAACATCGGCATAAGTAATGTAAGAAAGGCAAAGGTAAGAAATTTGGCTGAGTCACACAGCTTCACACATTTGAACGTGGATCAAATGTAAAACCCTGCAGCATTGGGGGGGGAGAAGGACTGTACATTGTGTGTCAGTTACATTTCGTACAAATAAACAAATCGACGAATATAAACTGCAAAGAAAACAAAACCACACCCTCCCACGCCGCCCTGAATGAAAACACACAAGTCCTCCAGCAACACTGCCGTCTACGGTCCCAAAAAATTAAGTGTGTCTACGCTGGTTTCATACACGCCCAACACGCACACACTGAAATTCCTGAAGAATCTTCCGATGATGGCTCCCGAAGTACCTCTCCCTGACTCCTAGGAAGGTTGTGCAATTTTGGCAGGAGTGACAGTTCAAGTGCTCTTGCAGATTTGGAGAGAAATGTGCACTTGTAAGGAGAAACAATGCATGGGGCAGGTAGCAGAGGGTGCTACCCTGTATGTCACTTCCTGTGCCCCTTTCTGACAGCATGAAACCTGGAGAGTGTGTGTTAGTAGTGCCTTCTGAGACGAGAGAGAGAGACAGATTGGCTGTGTCCAAAACCAAAATGCTGCTGTTACTTAACAGACAGCATTGATGAAGGTACCTCCCCAGACGGCAAAACAACTCTGGGCCAAATCTGCGCCGAAGTCAGCGGCTACGGTGCAGATCTCGTGCGGAGTTGTTTGCTGTTGTGTTTGTCCAAATCCTGGTCAGTCCAACCATGTGTCAAAACAACTCATTTTGTTAGTTGAAGCGGTAATCACCGGAGCTGCCGACTTTGGCGCAAATCTGGTCCGGAGTCGTCTGCTGTCTGGATATTTATTCACCCAATGGATGTGACTTGATGCCTGTCTACTTTTGGAAACTGCCCAAGGTGACACTACTTGTCAGGTTTTGGACACGGCCAATGAAAAAGCAATTGATAGAGAGAAAGAGATCCTGCTTCAGCTGGTGTTGGCGGTCACTGTCCCACACTCATGCTCTATGTGTCTGGTATATGGCTCAGTGACGTATCGGTGCCCTCCATTAGCCTGTACTTCTCCTCCAGCGATGGCTCGGTCCCCTGCAGGTGAATGAGTGGCTTGGTCTGGAATACGCCCAGACGTTCCTGGTTCCTCTTGTTGTATAGGTTCATCCTATGCTCCAGTTCTGGGCTGGCCTTCACTGACCCCGCCGGACTGGGCAACTTGAGGTTGACCGGGTCTACCCTGCCTTTCTGTGCCAGGCAGGAGTCCTCGGACAAGGAGGACAGCAGCTCTTTGACCACTGCGCTGGGGTCGTGAACTCCGGGTTGCATCCCCAGGGCCAACGGGCTGCAGTATGGAGGAGGGCAGCAGTGTTGGGCGCTGTAGTCGGAGGTTGAGGCCTCTCGTACGGTAGAGCTGCAGTCAGTGGTGGAGCCCAAGGTGTGGCTGCTGACGCTGTGCTGCCGGGCCGTGAAGCTGCAGCTGGACCGGGACATGGTCGTGCTGGACGCTTCGCTAACTGTGCGTTCTTGGCCGCTGCCCGGGCCGTCCGCACTGACGAGGGAAGGCGGCAGCTGGTTGGGGTTGGTGGGAAGGTGGACGTCGATGGCTGCTGTCGTAATGACGCGTGCACCGGGGTCGGGTACTCCGATGTCTGAATGTGTAATGGCAAAAAAGATCACGTTAGCAAGTAGATAATGCTAAATACTATTTAGTATCAATATTTTTCCCAGACCGATCAGTTGGATGATAAATAATAAGTAGTAGTGCACTGCAAAAACATACACCGTGGGTCCCCCTACATTAAAGTCACCATTTTGCGCCGCCATGTTTCTATAGTAGCCCTAAATGTACAAACTCTTTTATAGAGCGCGTTTTGTCTCTACATTGTCTCAGAAGATGACGTGTTTGTCCTGTAGCGGCTAATGTAGCTTCACTATGCATTTCAAAAAGGAGATGTGAGCTCTTGAATGAGCCGTTGGTTGCAATTCAGTATCACCGCTAGATGCCGCTAAAAGTCCCACATTGCACCTTTAAGTTTTTATCAGTCCACGATTAATTTGAACACATGTACACATGCACTACATATACATATATTACAAATCTCTATTATATTTCACTTACCGCTACTTGGCTCACTGTAATACTGGCTGATGTAATTGTTCATATCATCCTGAACGACACTCTCTGAAAAAAACAAACAAATGTATTTCGATCACAACACCAGCAGTGGTCATGTGATCTAATGCCCCAGTACAGTATTGCTATAACCCAATATTCAGTGCAAGCGATGCATTACCATATAGCTTTTTAATACAGCATAACTTTCTATAACCACCAATATCCGCTTTGTGTTTGCATTTTGCCCCCTGACCCAAAAAGAAGCTGTGTGGTGGTTCGAGTCTGTAAATGGTGTAGTGGGTCATTGGGTTGATTTGCGTGGCATCCTCAGGAGACGAGACCCAGCTCACGGCACCTTTTTACATGCATTTTTACTGTCTGAAATATTTATCAAACTAAGGCTCCAGAGGAGATGGGCAGGCGACTTAAAACGGCACTAAGACAATCACAGCTGAATAAATAACACATGAGGATGAACACAACCACACACACTTTTACTTTATCCAGAAGGGTGTGTAGGGGGCTTTACCCTTTCAACACTGCAAAAAATGATCTTCTTACTTAGTTTTTTAATCTTGTTTTCAGTAAAAATATCAAATAATTTTAAAAATTAAGATGCTTTTTCTTAAGCAAAACAACCCAAGAAAATAAGTCTAGTTTTTAGATAAAAAATATCAAATTTAAGTGATTTTGTGCATTAATTTTTTTTTTTTTGGAATTTAGTGTTTAAGAAAAATGTTCAAGATTTTTTTGCTTACCCCATTGGCAGATGTTTTATGCACAAAATCACTTAAGTTTAATATTTTTGGTATAAAAACTAGACTTATTTTCTTGGGTCGTTTTGCTCATCAAGAAAAAGCATCTTAATTTAAGAATTTTTTATATTTTTACTGAAAACAAGACAAAAATACTACGAATTTGTTTTTGGTTTTTAGTACAAATTTATCTAAAAATTCTTAAATTAAGATGTATTTTTTGATGAGCAAAATGACCTAAGAAAATAAGTCTAGTTTTCAGGCAAAAAAATTGTGGTTAAAACAAGCAAAAAAAAAAAAAAAAGAATCTGCCAATGGGCTAAGAAAATATTTCTTGAATTAAGTGTTTGAGAAAAAAGTTCAAGATTTATCTTATGCCTTTGGCAGAGTTTTTTGCTCGTTTTAAGCACAAATTCACTTAAATTTGATGTTTTTTGTCTAAAACTAGACTTATCTCCTTAGGTCATTTTGCTGATCAAGATAATACTTCTTAATTTAAGAATTTTTAAATATTTCTCTAAAATCAAGACAAAAATACTAAGTAAGAAAGTCATTTTTGTAGTGCAGGTAATCGACGTAAAATCAAAGGAAAATGTGATTTAATATTGTATGACAGCGGTTTTCAAACTTTTTTGTCAGCCAAACCCTTTGACCTAAATGGCCTCCAATGAGATTTTAAGTAAATCTTTAAATAATTTAATAGCAAAGTTGGATGTTTAATTTCAATTTTTTTTCATTCGTTTTAAAGTTTTTATCAATAGTATTTTACACAGTTATTCACCTATATAACCTTCATTCAGTCATTTTTTTTTATTGGTACATAACACGTATCTGTCCATTTTGCATGAGCTCCTCAGTTTTCTGATATAGAGTTGTGAAATAGTCACATGACATTCAGATTAAACTAATTAAATTTATATTTTGTGTAAGTAAGTGTTTAATTTTTAATTTTAAAATGATTTATTTACATTTAATGATTTAACTGTAATCTTTCATCAACTCACAAACTTCCTGCAATAGGCTTTATGCCCAGCTGCACTACTTCCTGAACTTGAGCCAGCTCCTTGTTTCCTATCTGCCATTATTGGACAAACTGATTAATCCAGGTGTGCCTGACCTCAGTAGTCACAACAACAATAATCAGACACACCTGGATTAATCAGTTTGTCCAATAAAGGCAGACAGGAAACAAGGAGCTGGCTGAAGTTCAGGAAGTAGTGCAGCTGGGCATAAAGCCTATTCCCCCTTGAACCGTCAGAGGTTTGCGAACCCGGTTTGAGAAACCCTGCTGTATGTCACGTCACATAAACAAAAGTCATTTTAAGGGTTCAAACAGAAACAGACCCTCCAGATAACAAATACATTTTATGATGTATTTACTATGGTAACCATACAGAGGCGATATTGGTCGATTTACTGCCAGACTGAATAACTTGTGTTCTTTCCTCCTTGTGTCCTGACCGTCTTCCTTGTTGTGCAAACTGAGAATGTTACAATCTGTCAAAACTGTAATAAACTGTCATAAACTTTATTTTTTTTTAGTGTCTCTGTCCAGCATTTCAGAAATCCCTGAAACTAAGCAGATATCCAGAGGGATGATTCAATATGATCATGTCACGCTGTATCTCTTTGTGGTCGCTGAGCGCAATAAATTTTCATCTGAACCACAGCGGAGATAAAAGACCACAACTTCAAACGGCAAAAATTAGGTCACTCAACAGGCCCTACAGTATGTTTTTTTTGTCTTTGTCTTTAAACTCATCTAACTCCCTTCTTATAAGTGTCTTAGCGGCGCCAAATATAAAAAATGTTTGCTAAGATACGAGCCTTCGGGCAACCATCACTTCATGTTTTCTCTGTGCCGTCTCCAGGGGTCTGGCTTTCGTTTGACAGCTTTTTTGTTTGTGTGCCACTCAGAAGAAGAAAAAGCCACGGGCTGGCTCCTGGTGCCCATATTTCCCACAATCCTTTGGGGGATGAAGTGTGGCTTGCAGGACGACCATTGTGGGTTTTTTTCAGGTTAAAGGAACAGATGTTTGTGCCATAGTTGAATACTCTTTCTGAAGAAACAAAGCCCAATGCACAGAGCTGCCTGTGTGTCTGTGTGTGTATAACAGCTGCCAAACAGATCCCGATGTGACCTGACATGATGCAGAGACATTACAGCGCTCTGTTATAATGGGATATCATATGATTTATCCTGCTTCTATTGTCACAGGACTGATGGGGGACATTGTTGTCTGTGTGGAGGAGCTTTGCTTTCAATAAATGTTTTTATCTTTTTTTACATGTGTTTTATGATATTTAAACCATAAATGATAAAATAGACTGAATGTAGGATAGGATAGAGTACCTGGAGGTGGTCTGGGTTCTCTGGCATTCGCCCTGCACTCAGTGTCAGATCCAGCGGGTCCCAGGCCATCTATTTCCTGAAAAGTGCTGCTTTGCTTTCCCCACACATGGTGCATCTGCATGGCGGCCTCCCGTTCAGCGGCCAGATCCAAATCCTGCTGTGCAAGGTGAGCCCTCAACTGTCTGATCTCAAACTGAAAGAGATAAAACAGTCAGATGCACATGAACAGTGATATACGGTCTGATGTACTGTCAAGGCTGATCTGGTCGAGAAAAAAAAACCAACTGTTAATGCTAATGCACATTGAACTAACATGCATGAACAATTTTATTTTTTTTAACAAATATTAACTAAGATTTATAAATTCTGTAAAAAATATTGCTTATTGTTAGGTCATGTTAACAACTTAAGAGTTCAGATGCAAAACCCTCTAAGTGCGCCTGACATGTTTTCTTGCTGACTTTCTTTCTTAGTATTTTTGTCTTGTTTTCAGTACAAATATCTAAAAATTCTTAAATCAAGATGTATTTTCTTGATGAGCAAAATGACCTAAGAACAATTTATGTGAATTTGTGCTTAAAACAAGCAAAGATATCTGCCAGTGGGGTAAGAAAATGTTTCTTGAATTTAGTGTTTAAGAAAAAAGAAAACTTATTTCAAGAATTTTTTCTCATCCCATTGGCAGATATTTTTGCTTGTTTAAAGCACACATTCATTTAAATTATATATTTTTTGTCTAAAAACTAGACTTATTTTCTTAGGTCATTTTTCCCATCAAGAAAATACACTGCAAAAAATGACTTTCTTACTTAGGTTTTTTTCTTGTTTTCAGTAGAAATAGCTAAAAATTATTAACTCAAGATATTTTTCAGTAAAAATATCTAAACATTCTTAAATTAAGATGCTTTTTCTTGATGAGCAAAATGACCCAAGAAAATACGTTTAGTTTTTAGACCAAAAATATCAAATTTAAGAGATTTTGTGCATAAAACAAGCAAAAAAAATCTGCCAACGGGGTAAGCAAAAAAATCTTGAACATTTTTCTTAAACACTAAACTCAAGAAAAATTTAAGAAAAATTAGCTTACCCCATTGGCAGATTTTTTGCTTGTTTTATGCACAAAATCAATTAAATTTGATATTTTGGTCTAAAAACTAGACTTATTTTCTTTGGTGGTTTTGCTCATCAAGAAAAAGCATCTTAATTTAAGAATTTTTAGATATTGTTACTGAAAACAAAACAAAAATACTAAGATTTTCTAAATGACTTTCTAACTTAGTATTTTTGCCTTGTTTTCAGTAGAAATATCTAAAAATTCTTAAATCAAGATGTATTTTCTTGATGAGCAAAAAATATACAATTTATGTGAATTTGTGTTTAAAACAAGCAAAAATAACTGCCAATGGGGTGAGAAATGTTTGCTTGAATTAAGTGTTTAAGAAAAAAGAAATCTTATTTCAAAAAAATTTATTCTCACCCCATTGGCAGATAGTTTTGCTTTTTTGACACAAAATTTCCACCAGATGCAGCCATCATGCCAAATAATTAATTCATACAAAGAAATCAGAACATTTAAGTATACATGTTGAGTCGTAACAAATAAAGTGAAATGACACAGGGAATAAGTATTGAACACATGAAAAGAACAAGGTGCAAAATGGCATAGAAAGCCAGGAGATCACCTGAAATCTGTCAGTATTGAGAGAGAAACCTTGCCCCCTATTATTACTAATTGATATCAGCTGCTTTAGTCCTAATTGATGACACTATAAAAAAATCTCTTTACTGAAAACTACATAAAATATCACTTAACCCTGGCGCTGTCCCGTGAGCGGGACACCTAAGTTTACTTCAATATTTCCCATAAAAAATTTATCTATATCACAACAAACTATATATTGTTGGAAAGGTCTAAGAATGTAGTTTTTATATTTCAAAACCTTTTTACAGTAATAATAATGCAGTGACAGTAATTTAATAATTTGTGACAAGAGTATGCTGCAAACCGTGGATACCTAGTGGCCGTTGTTGGTAAAACCACTAAAAGTGTGACACAAACCTCATTTTTTGTGATTTTTAACTTGAAATTTGGATCAGAACTACTTGAGACTTATGGCTTCATGATTGCATTATTACTTTTGTGAAACATTTACATTTTTATAATTTTATTTATAATTCATTTATTTATTTTTCATGTATTTTATTTATTTATAATAAGTTATGGAATTATTTTTATTTATTAAAATAAATATAAACTGGTAAAACAATTTATTTGTTTAATATTTTCACCTCCTGACACTTCTGTGAAAACCCCCAAAGTAAGCAATATTTGTTATTGACTAATAAACATTCAATTCAATATTTATGACTTCAATACTTATACCATGTTGATATCGACAGGTCTCAGATCAGTTACCTATATTTGGACATTTCTATCCCTATCTCAAAGAGAAGAAAACCCTGAGGCATGTAAATTGTGGGTATTATCAGTGTACATTGATTGCTGGATCTCAGCCAGGCAGAATGGATGAGGTTATGTGTTTTATCTGAATGCTAGACCCACAACAGACGGAGGGGATCATGTGACTGTTTTATGTAATACATTGGGTTAGATTTCACTTTGGAATAAGGACTTGCATCATCCAAAGATACCCCATCAGAAATGATGCATGAGCTCGGTACTGTTAAAAATATGATACTGAGGATAGTATATGATTTTTTTTTTGTTGAGAAATGAAACTAAAATTCAAATACATTACAGTGTGTGGGCATCAGTGACATACATTTTATGGGTAGAAAAATGGGATTGTCAATAAAACCTAATAGAGTCTGACCTAAAAATGTCAATAAAATGTCGATATCAATAAAAAATAAATTAAACGTCATTGCCCAATACAGTCTGGTCTTAAAATAAAAATATGATTTAATAGGTAATGTTTTTTATTGAGCAGCCATAATTGATCATCTGTGTTAGAGTGCTGCCCTCTGCTGGTGAAATACACAGTACAGCATGCTGAAAAAGCACGTCACTCCTCTCTTTGTCAAGTTACACTGGCTTCCTATAGCAGCCCGCATCAAATTTAAGGCTCTGCTCCTGGCATTTAAAACCACCACTGGGTCAGGACCCCCTTACACTCTGTGAAGTCTTATCTAGCACAGCATGGCCTGTCCTATGTTATTTTTTTATATTTAAAACAAGGCATAACCGATCACTTACGGCCTGTTCCTGACAAATCTGTGTGAGTCTCTCCAGCTGTTCCTCCCTCACAGCTTTAGTTTTCTCATACTGTTGGATCTCCAAATCCATCTCCACCTTCACCTGCAGAACATACGCTGGAGAAAAACAAAATACAGAGGAGGTTATGAAAATAAAATGGATTTTCTACCTTGAACATAAAATTTTAATACAACAAATACCAAAATTTACTGGTATACCAACATTTTCTTTAAACTTGGTGTAGCATGTAAGCATTATGTTAATATGGTCATCACTTAAGTACTATGGTGTAAATATATACACTGTTTAAAAATCTTTACAGAATAAAACTAAAATATCAGCCTCATGCAAAGAATTCTGGAAACCAAAAGGAAAAAAACAGAAAAAGTTTGATGAGGATTTCTGGTTCGTAGAATGCTTTGCATAAGGCTGTTATTTTATAGTTTTATTCTGTAAAGGCTTGTTAATGTTTAATGTTCATTTAACTTGAAACAAACTGTTGCCAGTAAATAACATACATTTAAATCTACAGTAAGTTACTGGCAACCAGCTGCAGAACTACAGCAAGCATTTTTACAGTGGTGCTTCTACAGCAACTTTTGTAGAAAGCATGAAAATGACATGCAAGGGCAAAAAGCTCTTTATCAGATATGACCGCAGGCAGGAACATTGCTTTCTGCTGCTAACTCTTAATAAAGTCATATATCCACATGACCCTTCTTATCATCTACTCTCTCCAATCAATTAAACTCTTCTCATACTGGCACCATCTGCTGAAAGAGGGCCCTGCATTCAATACCAGTCTGTCTCAATTCATCTCTTTATTCATACCTTTATTGTACATCAGGAATTATTACATATCATTTATATTTCAAATTATTTATTTGATTTGTCTTTAAATTAATTTAAAGAATATTTATATCAATAATTATTTATTATTATTAGGGCTGCCAAAAGATTAATCGTGATTAATCGCATTTGTTTTTGCGTAATATATGTGTGTGCACTATGTGTTATTATTTTGTATATATAAATACACACACATGCATGTATGTATTTAAGAAATATTTACACGCATATATATTTATTTAGATTTAGATTTTTTATTATATATAAATGTAAAAACATTATACATAAATAAAAAAAATTCTGTGTATATATATTATAATTACACACAAATATATTATGCAAACACAAACTTTTATCTTGTATGCGATTAATCGTGATTAATCATTTGACAGCCCTAATTATTATTATTATTATTATTTAATAATAGCCCTAATTATTATTGCCCTCAATATGATTGTATTTAATTATATTATTAAATATACACATTTAAAGAATATTTTTTATTATTTCATATAATTAGATTTATTTATTTCATATAATTAGATTTATTTATTATGTATCATTTAACTCAATTATTAATTGTTATTTATTAATTACATTTAATAATACATTTTAATGTACGTTTCAGATTTCATTCTCAATCTCACAAAAATTGTCAAATCTCCCAGTTCACGTTTAATTGAATAACTTCAATTAAAGATCTCTATGGATAAAATGTGGATAGATCTTTTCCAACACTCTTGATGAGACACATGTGAGATTGACTGAGAAGAAACTCCTGAATGAAGATGATGTTTCCATTTGGTCTCAGTTTACTTGTATTGCCGTCCAAGAGAAACAACTGCAATATTAAAGAGATCTCATTTTGATATTTCTTTTCCCAAATTTCTTCTTGCCATATTTAATGCTCAAATGCTGAACATTGTATATGTTAAAGAATAATCTGCTGTTTCTTTTTTTTGTCTATGACAAACCCTCCACTCCAACATCCACCTTAACCCTTGTGTCTACTCAAAGGTTACAGGCGCTTTTCACAGAACAACCACAGGGTGGCGTTACACAGACTCATGAATTTTAATTAGAGAGTCTCACTTCAGATAACATAGCGTGTTATACTGTCATTGCATTAAACCTGTAAAGTGTAACACTGGTATTAAGCTGCTTTGGTTGTTTTTCTGCTAACTGTGTGCTCTTGCGAACACAGTAACTCATAGCATAGACACAAAAATACACAATTATGATTGCATGCACATACACAACCATAGACTTGGACATGCATAGAATATATAAGCATGACAATATGAATGTAAATTGATATGGGAAAAACACGCAAGACAGAATTATCTACGAATGTAGCACTACTGCTAAATAAAATGTACACTATATAGTACATGTATGCATTTGCACTGCAAAAAATGTTTTCTTAGTACTTTTGTCTTGTTTTCAGTAAAAACATCTAAAAATTCTTAAATTAAGATGCCTTTTCTTAATGAGCAAAACGACCCAAGAAAATAAGTGTAGTTTTTAGACCAAAAATATCAAATTTAAGTGATTTTGTGCATAAAACAAGCAAAAATAAATCTGCTTATGGGGTGAGAAAAAAAATCCTGAAAATTTTTCTTAAACACCAAATAAAAAAAAGGAAAAAAATTTGCTTACCCCATTAGCCGATTTTTTTTTGCTTGTTTTATGCACAAAATCACTTAAATTGTATATTTTTGTCTAAAAACTAGACTTATGTTCTTGGGTTGTTTTGCTTATCAAGGAAAAGCATCTTGATTTAAGAATTTTAGATATTTCTAATTAAAACAAGACAAAAATACTAAGTAAGAAAGTCATTTATTGCAGTGTAACTAAAAAAAACAAGCTAAAAGTAAAGATAAAACAAACTCTAGAGTCAGGCTGTCCTGGCAGGGTGCAGTATAAATGCAGATATAGTGTTGGTACTGTCCTCATGTTTATCGTCATCAGCAGTCTGGCTGGCAAACAGGCTGGCAGTGCTGGTCTGAAGGACTCGATGATGTACAGTGAAAATGAGGGTGACCTGCTCAGACATCGACCACGGATACACTTGCATAAACAGAACCTGTGCTAAGTCATTACGTACATTATGCCTCTCTCAGCACCGACAAAAGAGATCTAAATCAATCTGAATTTTAACACTGACAGCAATAATGAAAGTATCTCTGTGTGTGCATGTACCCATAAGAAAAAAAATGACAGATTTCTTTGTTATATTACATTTTTTATTAATTATTTTATATTTCTCCTGAAAAAGAAATATCCAGAAATCTCACAAACGTCTCGACAATGTCACAAACTGAGCTCAGATTTGGCAAGTCTGCAATCAAATGTTTATATTATTGAAAAATTCAATATGAACTAAAACATTTGTCCTCAAATTGAACCAAATCTAGATATAATTTAGTTATACAGTCTACATTAAAGGGGACATATGATGAAAATCTGACTTTTGACGTTTAAAGGATTAGTCCATTTTCTAAAAAAAAAAAAAAAATGCAGATAATTTACTCACCACCATGTCAACCAAAATTCTGTCTTTCTTTATTCAGTCGACAAAAGATTATGTTTTTTTAAGGGAAAACATTCCAGGAGTTTTCTTATTTTAATGGACTTTAATGGACCCCAACACTTAATACTTAACTCAACACTTGACAGTTTTTTAACAGAGTTTCAAAGGACTCTAAACGTTCCCAAATGAGCCATAAGGGTCTTATCTAGTGAAACGATTGTCATTTTTGACAAGAAAAATTTAAATATGCACTTTTTAACCACAACTTCTAGTCTATCTCTGTTCCTGTTAAGCGCCAGAGCAACCTCACGTAATTGCGTAGTGACGTTGAAAGGTCACGTGTTACATATATGAAACACACATTTGCGGACCATTTTAAACAATAAACTGACACAAAGACATTTATTTGTATCATTCGACATACAACAATGTCGGAACGGTCCTCTTTTTTCCACACTTGTAAACACTGAGGTGTAGTTTCGCATACGTCATCCGTGACCTCTTGACGTGATGACGTATTGCGTGAGGTCGCACTAGCGCATCACAGGACTGGATATAGATTAGAAGTTGTGGTTTAAAAGTGCATATTTTTGATTTTTCTTGTCAAAAATTACAATTGTTTCGCAAGATAAGACCCTTATGCCTCATTTGGGATCGTTTAGAGTCCTTTGAAACTCTGTTGAAAAAAACTGTTAAGTGTTGAGTTAAGTGTTAAGTGTTGGGTTCCATTAGAGTACATTAAAATGAGAAAAATCCTGCAATGTTTTTCTCAAAAAACATAATTTCTTCTCGACTGAACAAAGAAAGACATCAACATTTTGGATGACATGTGAAAAAATAGGTAATTAAAATTTGGCTCCCCTTGTGATGTCAGAAGGGGCTAATACCGCCTCTTAATCTGAACTAAACAATAATTTTTGCTCACACCTACAAAGTGGCATTTTTAACATGCTATAATAAATTATCGATATGATATTTTGAGCTACAACTTCACATACGTACTCTGGGGACACCAAAGATTTATTTTACATCTTAAAAACGTCTTGTGTTCCCTTAAATTTTTAAGCTTACTTATTCATTTAGATGATGCTTTTATCCAAAGCGACTTACAATTGCTATATATGTCAGAGGTCGCACGCCTCTGGAGCAACTAGGGGTTAAGGGTCTTGCTCAGGGACACAATGGTGTGTCACAGTGGATTCGAACCCAAGTCTCTCACACCAAAGGCGTGTGTCTTATCCACTGCGCCATCACCACCCCAACAATACCCCCAATAATAAAGCTCAATACCCTTAATGCATTTTGTTACAATTTTATCATTTTATTTCTCCTAACCAATATTGTTTTAAGTTAATACTTTAACAAAACACAACTGAGTTCTCCATGAAATCTCTAAAGTTATGAAACTTCTGAAAAATAAAAGTTTTTTTTATAGTTTTTTTTTTTGACATTGGTTTGCGTCAAAAACCAACATCAGCCTTACGTCAAGCTGTTATGTTGAGCTGTCGTCAAAAAACAAGCTGTAATTTGCGGGATTTACATAAAGCTTATCAATGTTGGCCTGATGTCAAGCTATAACGTCGGGTTGACACCAAAAACCAACGCCAGACTTACGTCAAGCTCTAACGTCCGGCAGACATTCCGTTTCAATTGAAAATCTTCAAAACCCAACATTGGGCAGACAATGTCTTATAGCAAAACAAAAACTATTATGTTTTCTAAATTTATAATGTGCAATATTGCATTACATTGATCTCAGCATTGTCACTTAAATGGAGTGATGTCACAGCAGGATGTGTCATCAGTCGATTCTTACCATCAATGATTCTCTTGACTCTCCAGATGCGAAGGGTGATGATGAGGCTGATGGCGTCCCAGGGGCTGCTGGGGCCGTTTGCCACGGTTGAGGCCACCATTGGGGCCAGAGAGAGTACAATTACAGCACCATCAAATACCTAAATGATAGACAACACAAATAACTAAATACATTAGTTATACATCTATCTATCTATCTATCTATCTATCTATCTATCTATCTATCTATCTATCTATCTATCTATCTATCTATCTATCTATCTATCTATCTATCTATCTATCTATCTATCTATCTATCTATCTATCTATCTATCTATCTATGCAAATGAGTGTGCTGAATAGTCAATCATAATCTAGCTGGACCCTCTCATGCCCAGGCAACATTGTGACATTGCGAGTGTGATGCTGTGCCAGAGCGAGAGACTCATCCTTCATTAAGTTTCAAGGGCTCGCCTCTTCTCTGTTTCCCCCCATACTAATGGGACCCCGGGGAGCTTACCTCAACTTTGTTCTCTATATAATCCCATATCCCGAGCACCACAATCCTAAAGACAGTCTAGCAGAGAAAGACAGGACAAAAGATGCAGAAAGACAGCATATGAGTGAAAAGAAAGCGAAGAATAAAGAAGCTAAATCAAAAATATTTTTTTTGGTTGCATTCTGAGAAATCATTTGCTACGTAAATTCAGGCAGAAGAAATCTTTTAAAAAAAACACAGGCGAACATTACTTTTCAAGAGACTCACGAAGCGCAGGTGCAAATAATGAGTTTGCGGAGAAAATGTGTACGTAGGGTAATTCAAAACCTAAGTGATATCGAGATGCGCCGGCAACAGAATTCACCTCCATTTGGCAGTGAAATAACCCCAGCATCTCTGCAAAGCCCATTTCCAACCCCGAATCATTTCTTTCTTTCATCTCTTCTCAGAATGAAGCTCATAATTTATCAGTGACCTCCAATATGCATTCATAAACTCATGAGCAGGCGAGATCTCATCGAAGGAGATGGAGTGCTTTAGTGACTGCTGACTCAGGTAGCACATGATAGTTTACTCTCCCTCTCTCGAACTTAAACATGTGACCAGACCTAAAAATTTCAGGCCTTAATGCCTCCCGGCTTTTATTGACAAGATGAAGGAAATAAATGCAAGTCTGCCTTAAAAGAGCCAGAGACAAATGCAACTGGATCTGAGGAAATGGGAATCAATACGCCTCACACGCACATGCACATACACATCCACGCACACACAGTGGGTTGAAGTACAGTAACAGCATTACGTGAACTGTTTTTTCTCAGGTTCATTTAAAACACCCTACAGCATAAACAGTCAGACGAGATCTTGTATCAAATCGTTCCAAACTTTTTATTGTGGCAACATCATTTGTATGTCTTTATATTAATAAATGTCAAGGTAAGGGGCAATAACACAACTGATAGAATAAAAGAGTTGCTATTTCTAGCAAGCCTTCGTAAATGCCAGTAAATTATACGTATAAGTAAACTCAGTAAATGTGATTTTTCAGGTGAGTCATGGGGCCATGAGCATTGAGTATGTCATATATCTCATTTGGACAGGGCAGAGACTGTTTGAAAATTTTAGAAAGTTTGCATGTAGGGTTGCAAAGGAACGGAAAGTTTCCGGTAAATCTCTTTAAAATTTCTGGAAACTTTCCATGGGAACTTGATTTGGGGAATTTTGGAAATATTCCAAATTGGAAACTTAACAGGAATTATGTGGAAATTAAGGAAAATTTATTTCCTGTTTTAGGCAACTGTGTATTTTTTAAATTCCAAGTTTATTCCCATTAATTCTCATATATTCCCGTTAATTCTCATATATTCCCATTAATTCCCATATATCCCCGTTAATTTCCATGGAAAGTTTTCATGTCTGCATACTTATGAACTATATTATGCCTTTCCGAAATATAAATAGTGTGCGGAGTGTGTGTCACAATGAAAATTGTACAGAGACATACCTATAAGTAAATGTTTTGTGCTCACCTCAGTAAAGAACACAGACAGGATGACCAGGAAACTTAATGGGAATTTTATGGGAAGTACTTGGAAATTTAGGAAAATGTATTTCCTGTTATAAGCAACTGTGTATTTTTTAAATTCCCAGTTTATTCCCATTAATTCTTGTTAATTCTCATATATTCCCGTTAATTCTCATATATTCCCGTTAATTCCCATGGAAAGTTTCCATGTCAGCATACTTATGAACTATATTATGCCTTTCCGAAATATAAATAGTGTGCGGAGTGTGTGTCACAATGAAAAATGTACAGAGACATCCAACACAAGTAAATGTTTTGTGCTCACCTAAAGAACACAGACAGGATGACCAGAAAACTTAATGGGAATTTTATGGGAATTTTTTGGAAATTTAGGAAAATGTATTTCCTGTTATAGGCAACTGTGTATTTTTTAAATTCCCAGTTTATTCCCATTAATTCTTGTTAATTCTCATATATTCCCGTTAATTCCCATGGAAAGTTTCCATGTCTGCATACTTATGGACTATATCAAGCCTTTCCGAAAAATACATAGTGTGCGGAGTGTGTGTCAGAGACATACACATAAGTAAATGTTTTGTCCTCACCTCAGTAAAGAACACAGACAGGATGACCAGGAAACTTAATGGGAATTTTATGAGAATTTTTTGGAAATTTACGAAAATATATTTCCTGTTATAGGCAACTGTGTATTTTTTTTAATTCCCAGTTTATTCCCATTAATTCTCATATATTCCCATTAATTCCCATGGAAAGTTACCATGTCTCTGCATACTTATGAACTATATTATGCCTTTCCGAAATATAAATAGTGTGCGGAGTGTGTGTCACAATGAAAATTGTACAGAGACATCCAACACAAGTAAATGTTTTGTGCTCACCTTAGTAAAGAAAACAGACCGGATCACCAGAAAACTTCATTGGAATTTTATGAGAATTATTTGGAAATTTACGAAAATATATTTCCTGTTATAGGCAACTGTGTATTTTTTTAAATTCCTAGTTTATTCCCATTAATTCTCATATATTCCCATTAATTCCCATGGCAAGTTTCCATGTCTCTGCATACTTATGAACTATATTATGCCTTTCCGAAATATAAATAGTGTGCGGAGTGTGTGTCAGAGACATACACATAAGTAAATGTTTTGTGCTCACCTTAGTAAAGAAATCAGACAGGATCACCAGAAAACTTCATGGGAATTTTATGGGAATTATTTGGAAATTTAGGAAAATGTATTTCCTGTTATAGGCAACTTTGTATTTTTTTAAATTCCCAGTTTATTCCCATTAATTCTCATATATTCCCGTTAATTCCCATGGAAAGTTTCCATGTCTGCATACTTATGAACTATATTTTGCCTTTCCGAAATATAAATAGTGTGCGGAGTGTGTGTCACAATGAAAATTGTTTAGAGAAGTACACATAAGTAAATGTTTTGTGCTCACCTCAGTAAAGAACACAGACAGGATGACCAGGCTGATCCAGTGAATGATACAGGCGAACTGGAATGCATTATTAACTGCGAATACAAAACACAAGAGATGGCGTTGGTTAGTTTCACATCCAAATCTCTGTCTGTCTATTCATCTGCTCCGCTATGGGGCACAAAATCTCTTGCATTCAGCGCCGCCCATCTCTCAGCCCATATGTCTTAGTTTGTACTGATCACTGATCTGCCCAACACTCCATTCATCTTCCTCAACCCCATAATACATTAATCTTGCTGGCTGGTGGCTGTCCTGCTGTCTACACTCACATCCAGAGGACATGGAGATACGGGCTGATATACAGTATGCTTTAGCCATCGATCACAGTTCAGAACAGCATCCTCTACTGCGTAAAACGAATGGGCATTTCTGTTTGGATTTACAACAGGCTCTCGTGAGAAATGAAAATATTCGGGCAAATGTCAGCTGAGTAAATATCACTCACAACATGTTTATAAAGAGTAAAGTCTATTGAGATCGTACAGCGAAGTGAAGGAGCTTATATACTGCATTCACAAGTCTATATTTTTACATTTATGCATTTGGCAGATGCTTTTATCCAAAGTGACTTTTACAGTGCTTTCAATCTATATATAATAAATTGCGTTCCCTTACTGTCAAAAAAAGTTGTGTCAACTTAAAAAAAAAAGTTACCTGTTTGCTGTAAACTTCTGAATTAATTTAACTTAAAAAATATTAGTTGACACAACAATTTTTACACAACTTTTTTATTTAAGTAATATTTTTCTATTTTTTTTCTCAAAATTTTAAGGCAACCAGGCAACTTACTTTTTTAAGTTGAACCAACAAATCTTTTTTTTACATTGGGAATAAAATTTGCACTGCTAAAGCAATTGCTCTATCATTTGAGCTACAGGAACACTCAGATCACTAAATCATATCCTAGATATAGTTCTTACAGGGTTTATAAGCTATAAAACTGTTATGTTTTCAGCTTGATATTTTGCCCAGAGGTCTGGGATCAGCTCCCAAAAAAAAAGAAACCTTTTACAGTACTCACATTGTAGAAGCTTTGTATCGATGAGCAGTTCCAGAGTCAGTAAAAGCACCACTAGGATGACACAGGCCACTAGGAAACAGTTAAAGCCTGCGCTCAACAAACACACCTGCCACAGCGCTGCTCTCCTCCCACAGCACGGCTTCAGCCAATTAGACCTGTGGATAAAATGATTGACAAAAGGATGAGAAAGCGATTATGGTATTATCCAACATGACCTCACAAAGTCACGGATATTTTGCACATTTATCTGTGTCATTGTCACGGATCTCGGCATTTTTCCGTGTCCGTACCACAGACTTTCTTTTCCGTGTCAGTTTCACGTATTGGTTACTCCTATTTTTAAACCATTGTCGCTTGGGTTTGGGGTTAGATTTGGGGTTTGGGTTAGGATGTCACTTTAACTATTGGTTTGTACTATTTTTTCCGGATTTGTAAACAATAGGGGATTTTCACGCTGATACGTAGAACTTCTGCTTTCGGCGATCTTTGTCCACGGCTAACACGGAAATGAAAGTCTAATCCATTCTAATCCATGGATTGGTCAAAAAGGGATGAACCCAGATGTTGGGTTAAATTCATTCAGAACATTTTTATATTTGACCCAACCCTGCATATATTCGTCCCAATTCGCATATATTCTCTCCTAATGAGTATTTAAAATTACATTTAGTGAATCTCAAATCATGTTGCAAATAGTATCCTAAAAGTATGATGTTCTGCTGTTTCTAGAGAAAATTTCACATGGATATTTTTCACACCTATGTTTTGTATTGAGGAGTGATGTTATACTGAATAAATAAATCAAATTAGTAATGCTTTACTGAAAAAAATCAATTAAGTATGTAGTAAACATGAGAAATAACGGATGAAAAAAGGCTGAAATGCAAGCAGGAGACGTTTGCTTGTGACTGTTAACCAAGTTATCTAGGCAGTCACATTAGTTACGGGCTAGTATGTCGCAGTACTTGCACACTCCTTTGCTATGTACTCAAATATACTTTCTTAAAACAATGCATACTTTTAAAGAAAAGTATTAGTATACTGTAAAAATTCCTTGGTGCACTTAAATGTGTAAGATTAAACTACTTGAATTAATACTGTAAGTCATTTAAACTTTAGAAGAGTTAGATTATAAATTATAAAAATAAAGTAATAACTTAGTAATAACATAAGCCCATTTAACTTTTTTTAATTCATACCAACTCCTCACTAGTCTAGTCAAAAAAGTTGAAATGGCTTATTTCACCCTTATGTGTTGGTGGGGATGTTTTCATCCACTGTGGGGTTTTTTGAGTCTTAATTTGGCCCCAACTTTCTCTGTGTTTCAGCAAATGGAAAGATTTTTGGTGACATCTTATATTAACACATATTTTAAGAAATGCTTTGAAATTTTTCAAAAACCGTGGGATGAAAACGTCCACTAAATTAATTATATATATTATATATATATATATATATATATATATATATATATATATATATATATACACATTTATTTTGCATAGATCTGTTAATCAACCTCAGTTTATAATTGATGGCACTGATTTGGGAAAATAACAAAATGACAGATTTTCTTATATAAAAAGTGATTGTGGACTAGATTTTTAAAAACCTTTTTCACCGTATTCGGCATGTCAAAGATTAGTAAAAACATTAGCTTTGATGCATTTTTTTGTTTTTGTGCAGCATCAGATTTGATTTTTTTCTCCCTCAGTTGTGGTTCGTGGCTGTTTTTGCCCCATTGACTTCCATTATAGCAACATTTTTTGGATTGCCGAGCCATGACACCTTATTATTATGCATTTTTGATTGTTGGTGTTACCTTTTGCAAACAGATAAGATTAGTCATTTTTTACTGCTGATCACCATTTTGTGTTTTTCCCCCTTAATCAGTGACATCACTTAAAAACTTGACAATGAAAGAGTTAAAATCATAGTTTTTGTAAAGATCAGGACTGAAATTGATTAACATATTTATGCAAACAATGTAATATTAATCTGATACATTTTTACAGCCATTTAATTTAGTGGATGTTTGCTAAATTGTGCATGTCTGAATTTAAAAGACCCATCTACCCACATAACAGAGTAAATAAAGTCTTATTTTACGGAAAACTTTGTGCTCCACAACTTATATATTTTATTATATAATTTTTTATGATGTAGTTTTGGACCTGCAGGCGGGTCCGCAGAGTTTAAGTGGTTAAACTTAAAAATGTATGTCCACTGAAGTGCAGCAATACTGTACTATAGACAAACTGTGTCACATTTGGCAGCCTTTTCCACTTGTGATTGATGAAATGTGTAGACTACACTTGAGCCTTGAGTTGAATTGTGTTTTTTGAATTGTGTAAGGCAGTAAACCTTTCAGTGGAGTCTTGTGAATGTGACTCCTTGTGATTAATCACATTTTCTCACTATCTCCCTTTTCCTCTGTCTTCTAAAAGCTGACTAATTGAATTGCCTTGTTGAGGGGCTGTGATCCCTGCTGCTTTTCCTGTATTCCTATCATTCACTACCTCTCTCTTCCTTTTTCTCTCTCTCGCTATACATATAATATATACGTCAGTTTGAAGCATTTATTGTTGTATATTGCATACTCTTTTACATACAACTGATAAAAAATATATAATATTGAACATTATACACTCTCTTAAGAAAGATACAAATCCGTCAAACAGATTGTACCTAAAGAGTGCACATTAGTACCTCAAAGGTCCAAATTTGTACCAAATATATACATATTTTGTATATACATCCTTAGCTAAATGGTACAAACAGGACCTTTTTAAAGGTTACCAATTTTTTCTGAGTATATGGTAAAATTTCCAGGTTTTGACTATTCCGAAGTAAACATCAGAAATCCAAAAAAATCCACTCCATACTCCGTCTGCTGAACCAAATAAACAAGATTAATTGTCGTATATCAAAATTTTCCAGTTCCATCATTTGCGCAGTATTTTCCAACCTGGTCTCCAAGCCTGTGCTGTGCGTCCCGGGTTCCTGCTCTTGGGAGCGGATTTAGATTTTGGCAGCGTGCGAAAGATTGATCATCGTGGCCAGACTAACCTCATCCTGTGGCATCCACACACACATAGGTACATACGTACAGAAATGTACACACAGACCATCTGGTGGCTACAGACTCCACTTATCAGACGTGGCCAAAAAGATGATTGCTTAACAGCATGACCGAGCCTTCATTTGATCAGATGGACTATATTTGCTTGCTTTGGGCTTCGCCCTTGTGTGATACGAGCGGGAAGGACAGATCAGACATGGAATCTGTGTGGTTGGTGTCTAATAATAACACCTTAGCATTTTGTAACTATACTGCAAGACCTCTGATGTCCTGACAACCCTGAGCTCAGTTCGGCACATATTGCAATGTCATTTTTTTCCATTTAATGCTTTTCCTGTTCTTCAAAATTGGGTGTATGTTTTATTTTATTTGTGACCATATTAAAAAAAGATAAATCGCATACAAAATAAAAGTTTGTGTTTGCATAATAGATTTGTGTGTGTATAGTGTGTAATTATTATGTATATAGAAATACACATATACATGAATACTTTTAAGAAAAAAGTTAATTATATATATATATATATATATATATATATACACAACCCTAAAAACTGATAACACACTGCTTATCCGGATACTGCCAGTCATTTTGACAGGATCAGTTTAATATTAAATTCTATGTAAATATGAATAATTGATAACATTTCTACAGCATCTTTACCTACAACTTTGTGTAAGAACATTTATGATGAATCTATCAGACCAGGAGCAAGGTGATAGCAATAGTTTGTCACTTTATGCTGAACTAGTCAGATTCAAAGCCAAACCCATGACCTTTATGATAGGAGTGGATAAATGAGTTTTAGGTCGCTAAGTACAACTAAAACTTCAACTTCAAGAGATAAAAACATTTGGGTTGTGCTGGGTATCAAAGGACAGAAAGATGCTGTGTGAGAAGGAAGTCTGCTGTCTTAAGTTCCAGAATGGAGCTGTGGAGTGTGATCCTATCACTTTCACATCCTATCACTTGTCAAGGTCACAGCGGAGCTCGATCCTGGAGACACATGGGCATTGGAGAGCTGAATGTGTTCTTGCTGGCTCAGACCACTAGAGGTGCCAGGCAAACAAGGGGTGAAAGTTAAACTCTGAATTCAAATCCAGTCTACCTTATCTCATTTCAGAAGCCGGTTTTACTCGGATATACGGCACCCACGGGAAAAATAAAGCAATCTACTTTTCACGGTGACTACACAAGTTTAACGGTGACTATAAACAAGTTTAAAACGACATAAGGGCGAGTAAACGGGGACAACAGATTGGGGTGAACTATTCCTTTATGTTATGGTTGTCACAAAGGTTAAAGGAATAGTCCATTTTCTTAAAAGAAAATCCAGATAATTTACTCACCACCATGTCATCCAAAATGTTGATGTCTTTCTTTGTTCAGTCGAGAGTAAATTATGTTTTTTGAGGAAAACATTGCAGGATTTTTCTCATTTTAATGGACTTTAATAGAGCCCAAAATTTTAATACTTAACTCAACACTTAACAATTTTTTTCAGCGGAGTTTCAAAGGACTATAAACGATCCCAAACGAGACATAAGAGTCTTATCTAGCGAAACGATTGCCATTTTTGACAAGAAAAATAAAAAAAAAGGCTCTTTTAAACCACAACTTTTCATCTAGATCCGGTCGTGATGCGTCAGCGTGACCCCACGCAATACATCATGACGTCAAGAAGTCACAGAGGACGAATGCGAAACTCCGCCCCAGTGTTTACAAGTGTTGAGAAAGAGGACCGTTCCTACGTTGTTGTATGTCAACTGATACTAATTAATGTCTTTGTGTCAGTTTATTGTTTACAATGGTCCGCAAATGTGCGTTTTATATATGTGACACGTCACTACTCATTTACGTTAGGTCGAGCTGGACCGGACCTAGACGAAAAGTTTTGGTTTAAAAGAGCATATTTTTTATTTTTCTTGTCAAAAATGACAATCCTTTTGCTAGATAAGACCCTTATGCGTCGTTTGGGATTGTTTATAGTCCTTTGAAACTCCGTTGAAAAAAACTGTTAAGTGTTGAGTAAAGTATTAAATGTTGGGCTCTATTAAAGTCCATTAAAATGAGAAAAATCCTGCAAAAAACATAATTTCTTCTCGATTGAACAAAGAAAGACATCAACATTTTGGATGACATGGTGGTGAGTAAATTATCTGGATTTTTCTTTTAAGAAAATTAACTATTCCTTTAAGTGTTATATTTTTTGGCAGGACACTATTCATGTATAAAGCAGAAAGGTTTAACACAGTTTAAAGCTGCAATATGTAACTTTTGCACCTCTATCGCCATCTCTGTTAAAAAGATAAAATTGCAGGTAACTTTACGTATAAACTTATCCTTATTTGTATTAAAAAACTATTGACAGTTGCTGCAAAATTATACCCAACAGCTCCAAATCATTGTAAAAAGCTTACTGTATGATTGTAAATCGGGGTTAAGAGACATTTACTTGCTCAAATATATTTTTTTAGCTGAAAAAGTTACAGATTGCAGCTTTAAGGTCTGATGTGTTAGTTATAGCCAGGGTCAGATGAAATTTTTGTGTGACAAATCTGTGAAATGATTTTAAATGTTTTAAAAAGATATTAGAGAATGAAACCTGTAAATATAACAAAATTGCATCTAAAATAATATATTTTTGAAAGGATTACAATGAAAATGAAAACACCAAACCAAAATGTCTCTGAATTAAACTGGACCGCGGTAACTAAGTCTTTATTTCATCTTAAATATCAAATGGTTTGTGCTTTCTATTATTAAAAAAGTTTCACAGCTGTTATATATACCATACAATAAGTAAATCAGTCTTTTGATTCAGTCTATTTCAAGAGTATGGCTTTATAATTCATTTAAACCGGTTCAGTCCAGTAAAGCAAAGAAATGAAATAAATCAATAACCCCATTTATAGACTCCTACATAGGAAGTGCTGGATAAGATTAGACTATGATATTAAATTTAGTTTTAGGAAGTATTTATGGCAAGTAAAAAGTAGGAACAGGTCATTTAAACCAACCAGGAAACAGGAAAAGATGTTCATGTAGCTCTGTTTGTAAAGCATTGCATTAGCAACACAGAGCTTATGGGTTCGATTACCACACAGACAATACTGATATTTATCTGAATGCGCTGTAAGACACTTTGCATAAATGTAAACGTAAAATAGAAAAAAATACAGTAAATAAACTTGTCATACATTTTAGGCCACAAAATTTCAGTTGTGCACACACATTGCCAATGGGAAGAATAGGAACGGGACAATATCATGTTGAAATGTTGCACTTTTGCTAACCCCACACACGTACACTGTAGTGGAATGAACATTATGAAGGTAATGTGTGTGCTGGACAGGAAAGGTTTATAAAGACATCAGTATATCAGCACTACATGAGATGCAGGAGTGAGATTGTACGGCCGCACCGGGCAGAGGATAGATTACACCATGAAAACGGTCGATCGTGAGCTGGAGAAATGGGCTGTCATACCGGCCTCTTAGTAAAACTTTGCTTCTCTCGCTAAAAGAAATATCAAAGGAGATGCTATGGGCTCCATCTTGGTGTTTGCCATATACATATGCAGTGTAGGCAATTTTTTTGGAGGCTGCATCGTTAAAGCTCACAAAGCACACAAACACATGCTGGGTTACTTGCTCTACCAATTGGGATGTAATTTTACCAAAATTGTTGTTTCAACCCAAAATGCTAGGTTCCCATTGCTGGTTCAAATATAATCATTTTCTTGATTCATTTAACCCAACAGCTGGGTTCGTCCCTTTTGATCCAATAGCGTGTTGAAAATTACCCAGGATTTTTTTTAAAGTGCACAGTTACAATATAATATGTTTTGCCATCTTGTGCAGTGCATTCTGGGATTGCGTTACACACTACAGATATGCACGAAGTCTAACACACATCAAAGACAATGGACCCTATTTTAACGATCTGAAATGCAAGTGCGAAGCGCAATGCGCAAGTGACTTTGGGGGCGGATTTTGGGCGCTGCTGCTATTTTCCCGGCGAGAGAAATAACTCTTGCGCCAGGCGCAAATCAATAAGGGGTTGGTCTGAAGTAGGTTCATTATTCATAGGTGTGGTTTGGGCGTAACGTCAAATAAACCAATCAGAACGCTATCCAACATTCCCTTTAAGCGCAAGGGCGCAAGTTCCATGTCGGGTTGCTATTATTATGACGGATTTACCAGGCGCACACCAGGAGCGGTTCACAGCCAAGTAGACCGACGTTCTTGTAAGAGCAGTCAAAGACAGAGCAGTTGTTTTGTGTGGGGATAGGAGAAACCCGCCCAAATCAGCGTCGGTTAAACAGGCGTGGGAGGAAATAGCCACAATTGTCTCATCAGCTGGCAACCCCATCGTTGCGCCAAGCACTACAATGATGTCAGGAGACGGGGGAATCCCAAGCTTGCCAGCATAAATCGGGCACGCCGTGTAACGGGAGGTGGATCTGCCTCTACACAGATCTGCGTCCACCCTCACAGCTGAAAGGGTTTGGGGGCTTTGAAATCGGACCCAAGAAACGCAAGCAAGGGTCAACCCCAAAGTAAACTTACAAATCAAGTTCACATACATTAAGGTTTCTTATGAAAACATTTTAATTATTATTTACATAAAATAAACGTAATACAGCCACACAACAAACTTATGAAAATATTTTAATCGTTATTTGCATGAGAATTTTTTAACGCAGCCACACAATAAATAAAAACTATCACCACAATGCTCAACACAATGATTCCCCTTATCTCATGTGTTAATATTTTTTAGTGTAACATTTTATGATTTGCAAAAATAACTGTTGCATCTGTGTAGATTAGATAAGCAAAGGGTGTGCGCGTTGTGCACGCTATACATTATGGTCAAGCATGCGCTCTTAAAATAGCATAATGAACAACGCGCAACGCGCCACTGACTTTAGACTAGTTTTTTTTTGGTCAGTGGCACAATTATTTTTTGAAACTGCAAAATAGCATCAGGGATGGTTTGCGGCGGAAAACGCCTCCTTTTTTGCGCTGAACCGGCGCCCAGGGAGCGCAAGTTCATTCCCTAGTTTGCCGACGTGCGTCTATGGAGGGAAAAACTCGCTGTGCGCCGGTGCAAAATACGAATGATACATGCGTCACTGACAAAGTCAATTGCGCTGGGTCCAAGATAGGGCCCAATATGTAAGGTGTCCAAGCATATGTTCATGAAACATTGTGGCTTCAATGTTCCACTAAACCTGACCGATTAATAAAGTCTGTGGTAACAGATTAAGCATCGTGTTGGTCTCTAAAGAAATCACTTTTAAGCAACCAAGAAGCATAAACTTGCATCATTATCGACCTCACTGAACTTCATCCATTTACAACTACAAGCACTGATTTGGTATGGGCCAAAACAACAGAATCTCATGACAATTTGTTACTATTTTACAAGGTGGCAAGTTTATAAATTGCAATAAAGGTTTCTCAAATGAATAATAATAATGCACAAACCTGTCTTTCTAAAATTGTTTGATATAGTTTTGGAGTTTTGGGAATGAGCAAACAGTACAGACAAATTTCTAGGGTCCACTGTGAATATCCTGCGAAGTTCAAAGCCGATATAAGTGAAATTTCTCTTGCATCTCCCAAATTCAAACTTATTGATGAAGAGAGAGACTGGTCTCAGATCAGCAGAAACATCAGGTAAATAGCAAGCAAGCAAAAACTAAAAACAACTGTCATAGCCAGCCGACAAACCTCAGCACTTCAGCGAGCAACGGGAAGGTTGAAAACAAACAAACAAACAAAAAACAACAAAGAGAAGAGCTAAGCATAAAATATATGCTGAGCATTTGAGAAAAGCACATCATTAATCTTACAAATATCACGAGGATAAGTAAGCTAAATTTAAAAATGTGGAGTTAATGAAATAAACTGCAAATTTATCTCAATATAGGTTTGTGAGTTTGAACCAGGGCGCCGTAAGGGGGGGAAAAGTTAGGACGATTCTAAGGGCCCATGAACTTTTGAGGACCCCAGCCAAGGACTGTGCCGCACACGCAACCCCCTTAAGATGAGCCCTCTTAGCTCCGCCCCGTCTTTACTCTGCGTTTTAGCGCCGTCTTCAATCCACAGTCTCACAGTGCAGAGTGAACTTCACAAGAGAGCAAGGTGTGTGCTGCTATTTCCTATGATATCTGCATATGTGCACTTCCTTACTATAAATGCAGTTTACACAATGTGACGCTGGATCAATACAATGTAGTTTTCTTTCCACTGTAATAAGTCTTCGCTCTGTTCACCTCAGTTTAAAAAAACACAAGGGGATTTACGTTCCCTGTTTTGTGTTATGATTCTTACACGAAGTCAGCCCTTATAAGCTGTTTAATTAACGTAGCCCGTAACATAAACTAGAATTGCGATCAGTTATACACTAGTTTTGTAACGCAATATGCCAAGGAAGTATTTTTATGCAATCGTGAATCGAGTTGGTTGTGAGAAAACTGAAATGCAAAAAAAGGCTAAACTAGTCCAGTTATGTATATTAAAGCTTCTCAACTTGCAACAGGTTTAAGAAATCAATGGAAATCTATGTTGCAATCTGCTATAGTTGTCATTCATTTCATTTTAGAGCCCCGTTGATTAAAAAACAGTCTGAAGAATCATTTAATAACAGTATAGCTGTTTTCTTAAAGAGTAATAAACCCTAAACCAACTTTTTTTAGTTAATGATCTGTAAGAATGGGGTTTTATTAGTGCTGTTCATTGATTTTAGTAAGTTTTTTGACATTTGGATATAAAGTGTTTCAATACTTATGTAAAAACGTCTGAGTGCTGCCCTCTTCAGGTTAAACAGTGGCTACTGCAGTTGAATTTTTGTATTGGATGTTGGGTCCAAAAAATGCCTCGTGATGTAAGCAGGTTCAAGATCACCACGCCTTGTTACGATCTCATTACACACTTAGTTCGTCCCCTCAATGTCGTGTGTGTAACAGCTCAAGTATACAGGATGTCACTGAGACTGCCTGTGAAAATCAGAAAAGTCTCAAATCTTATTGTGAGATAAAATGCATCACAGTTTAATTTCAAGCATTAATTTCACTATGATTTCAATCGCTGACATGACATTACTCAGTCAATATTAAATATATCAAGTTTATATTTTCACAAAATGTTCTTTACATTATATAGGATGATTTTATGTGGAAAACAGTAAATTACAAAGAAATACTTCAGCTGGGTTTTCACAGGCATGGTCACATTTATCTTTAATCTTTAAGAATGTTGCATTTTCTCTGAATATTTGATTTAATGTACTGTATTTTTCAATTAAATTTACATTGCACTATAAAATATCTTAGCTGCAGACATTTTAGGTATCTATAAATACTGATAACTGTGGTCAAAACAATAGCAGAATAAATAGTTCTGTATTATTAAATTACAGACAAAGATTTTGAATAGCTACAGTAGGTTGGATTGTATGTTTGGTGCGAAATGGGTATGGTGGGGGCCTGACCCCCTATTTTTTCAAAGGGCCCAAAATTGCTAGCGGCGCCCCTGCTTTGAACATCATTTAAATGACAATTAAGTATCTGAGAGATGGCAAAAGTTGGGTCTGCCATATTATATAGTTACCTCTAGTGACAATAAACGCTAAGGGTATTATATTAACTGACAAAAACATTTTACGTGCTTTGAAGTTTCCTTCAAACTGTTGCTTATTGTTAATTTTGTTATTTTGTACTGTAATTTTCAGTGTTTCCTCCAAAGCTCATGTTGTGATGTAACGCATCAGTAATCTTTTTCTTCGATCTGCACCATTCGCATGAATATGGATGGAAGTCAGTGGAACTAAAAGTCTTGTGTGACCATCCCAAAAGCCATCTTTCTGATAAGATCATTTACATAATGTTTGCTATAGCGCCCCTTGTGGCAACAAGAAATGTGTTCTTGCATTGTTTTCTGACACATTTCAGAACATAATGTTTGAAATCAAGCTTGCGTTTGGCATTGACATACTTCAAGTTGAAATATTTCAGTCACAGTGCTCTAGGTTTAAGGTCTTGTTTTATAGATAAACTTTAATGCTTTTTAAACCCAAGTATGGCCATTAAAAAATGTATGAATTATGGCCATGTGACCTCTCTGAGGTGATATTTAATAATGTCTACTATTATCACTCAACGTTACATTTATGCATTTGCCAGATGCTTTTATCCAAATTGACATTATTTTATCAGTATGTGTGTTTACTGGGATCTACCCCATTACCTTTGACCTGCTAAAACAATGCTTTTTTATTGAAAAATTAATTGTAATTAAATTAATCGTACTGGCACACATCATTATCCAAAAATAATAATATTTTGTTAATTACTCACAATTTATGTGTGAATTAACTCTTTAATGGCACCCTTTCGTATTTGTGCTATTTTTCCATTAAAATAACAGCATAGAAGTAAAACAGCATGTCTCATCATGGTCCTTGTTTGGATACCAAGTTTTCAGGTTGGAAAAACCTCCATATTGTTCCGGTCAGGAAGTTCTGGTGCCAGCACATGCTAAGAATAGCCTAACGCACATGCTGGATGTCTTAACCCCCCTTACTGTCTGCCAGCTCTTGAACTACAACCAGACTCCCTTATGGCAGCACAGTGCCGGTTGTCAGTCTATTTACTGTGATGGTGCTAGACAAAACACGGTATACGTAAAAGCTCATGTGACAATCTGGAAAACCCAGCTGGAGTCATTTTTGGTGATTTATTGTTTTCTACTGTATATAAAATCATCTTAGATAATGTAAAAAACATTCTGTGAAAATATAACCTTGATATCTTTAATATTATTGACTGAGTTGAGCCAAAAAGCCAACCTCCCAGAGTTAATAAAATAGTGTTAATAAAATCTGACAATTTTACAGCAATATGACTAATGTGCCTAATCTCATAATCAATTTATGCGACTTCAGACTTGTTTTACCAGACATGGTCACACATTTATTATTATTTTTGCATAACTTATAGTATTTATGAGCTGAGCCTTTATGTTGTGATGTCACAACCAGCACAGCTTTGCACCCAACACAATACCAATCCATTCAGGTAAAAAGTTGTTCATCTCCTGGGCAATACTGAAAAATACTAGTCAAGAGAAACCTAATGCTACATACACACCAAACGGGGGGCATCCCGTTACTCGCTCTAGATTACTCGCGGGATTTAACTTCGTGTCATGCGAATTTTTCGCTTGAGTTGAATATTTTCAACTTGGGTGAAGATGCGTTTGAGGCGAATAGCGCTTGTATTCGGCTATCTGATCGCGTCTATGCATTAAGTTTGTATGTAATCTACTCGTGCAAATCGTTAAATTCGCGTTTGGTGTATATGCCCCATAATGTGCGGTCGAGTTTGTGTTGCGTGACCTATTTTAAGTAAGGGATAATGTAGAGGCAGCCGGTAGTTATCGGGAAATAAGCCCCGACAGTGTGATCAGGACCCGACGCGAAGCGGAGGGTCTTGTATCACACTGAAGGGGCTTATTTCCCGATAACTACCGGCTGACTCTACATTATCCCGCTTATTACACGGCTACTTGTCACATAAGAAAAAAAAACTGGACATGAATATGAATTTGAAACATTTTATTGGCATATTTGTTTTAAATTAACATTTTTATCCTTCCGCGAAACTTTGCACAGATGCATAAAATGATCGTATACCTTATTAAGATCCTCTGCTTCATACTTGTCTCCATTTTTTCTCTTTTAGCCAGTCTTTGAGAAGTTTTAATGCCCATTCTGTATTTTTTTGTGTGTTGGCTTCGTAGCTGTCATGCTCTATTTTGTCAAGTTCAGTCTCAGTAAGCTCTCTGTGTCTTGTCGTGGTTGTCCAGTGTTTGTCACAAGATGGCACCAAACAAACAGTAATCTTTATTGGCGCGGAGCGATCTTACCCGTAAAAGTAGTACCGGCTATGCGTTATTATTTTGGAGCGGTTATTATTCGAAAAGAACGAACCTGCAAATGTCTCAACTGACCAATCAGAATCAAGCATTCCAGAGAGCCGTGTAATAAAGGCTTTTATAATAAACCAACTAGAGGTTAAATGCTATTGAATTAAAGATACCTACACATCTGGGTTAAATATATCTTGAATTTGAATAATTTATTACCATTTTTGAAATATTTTAAGATTATTCAATCACTATACTATCGAAGTAATGCAATATGAAGTTTATTAATAATAATATTATAGGCAGCAAAAAATTATTTTTAAGAAAAAAAATCCTTAGTATTTTTGTCTTGTTTTAGTGAAAATATCTACAAATTCTTAAATTCAGATGCTTTTTCTTGATGAGCAAAACTACCCAAGAAAACAAGTCGTTTTTAGACCAAAAATATCAAATTTAAGTGATTTTGTGCATAAAACAAGCAAAAAAATCTGACAATGGGGTAAGCAATTTTTTCTTGAATTTTTCTTGAATTTAGTGTTTAAGAAAAATGTTCAAGATTTTTTTGCTTACCCCATTGGCAGATTTTTTTGCTTGTTTTATGCACAAAATCACCTAAATTTGATTTTGGTCTAAAACTAGACTTATTTTCTTGGGTCGTTTTGCTCATCAAGAAAAGGCATCTTAATTTAAGAAATTGGAGATGTTTTTACTGAAAACAAGACAAAAATACTAAGATTTTTTTTCCTTGAAAATAATTTTTTGCAGTGTATTAATAAAATCCCTTAAAAGGCACATCTTATGCAAAATCCACTTTTACAAGGTGTTTAGACATAATGGTGTGTTGGCATTGTGTAAACATATCAACCCTACAATAAAAAAAAATCCACCCTATCCTATATCCCACCAAAGCAGTCTGTTTTGATTCTCTTGTTAATGTGACATCACACAAACAAAGTCCCGCCCACAGGCACTGACTGACTGGTTAATGTACCCAAAAGCTTTTCTAAATGTGTTTGTTAGCACGTTGTAGCGCTAATGAAGCTAAAAATACTATTGCCTCAGGCTGTATTCACAGGAATTACATCTATTTTTAACCGAAAGCGCTCATTGTCTGTTGGTAAGGAAGCGAGGAGCTGTAGCTCATTTGCATTTAAAGTTAAACACATGAAAACACCTCTTTTTTGCCCAAATATAAGCATTTTGGACATACTATAACAAATGCCATGTGGGGTATTTACAGCTAAACTTTACACACAAATTCTAGGCATACCTATGGTGGCCCTGAAGTGCAAACCACAACAACAAATTACTAAACCACAACAACAAATTAAAAAACAGCACAACAAATTAAAAAACACTGCAACAATTTAAAAAACGACAACAAATTAAAAACCGCTACAGCTAATTAAAAACCGCTACAACAAAATAAAAAACAAATACAAAATAAAAAACACAACAACAAGTTAAAAAAAACACTACAGCAAATTAAAAAACACAACTAAAATTTAAAAAACACTACAACAAATTAAAAACACAACTACAAATTAAAAAACACTACAACAAAATAAAAAACCATAACAAAATAAAAAGCACAACAGCAAGTTAAAAAAACACTACAACAAATTAAAAAACACTACAACAAAATAAAAAACAACTACAAAATTAAAAACACTACAACAAATTAAAAAACACAACTACAAATTAAAAAGCACAACAACAAATTAAAAACACAACAACAAATTAAAAACACAACTACAAATAAAAAACACAACTACATTAACCTACCGGAAGAGGTAGGTACCAGTGGGCAACATGAGACATCGCTGATTGGACGACACTGCAGTTCGGCTTTTGAACCGGAAGTTATTCTTCCTGTAGCGCGTGGTTTGGAGAGGAGGAAGGACAGCAAAATGTTTTGCCCAAACTGCGGAAAAGAACTGGTTGAGCCGTCCCCGAACTTTTGCAGCGGCTGTGGCAAAAGGCTTAAAAAAATATCTACCATCGGAGACACCCAACAACCTTCGAGTAAGTTAATAAGAATAGTGTAATGCTTACGTTGCTTGTGGATGTAACGTTAGCTTACTAGTATCGTTTGCGGTTTCCAGACCATACCCTTAGCCGGCCCCAGCAGCTGCTACGTTTGGGTCATCTGTAACATTCATGTTTGAAAAAATGCGCCATAGGAAGAATATCTTCCGGTTCAAAAGCCGAACTGCAGTGTCGTCCAATCAGCGATGTCTCATGTTGCCCACTGGTACCTACCTCTTCCGGTAGGTTAATGTAGTTGTGTTTTTTAATTTGTAGTTGTGTTTTTAATTTGTTGTTGTGTTTTTTAATTTGTAGTTGTGTTTTTCAATTTGTTGTAGTGTTTTTTATTTTGTAGTTGTTTTTTATTTTGTTGTAGTGTTTTTTATTTTGTTGTAATGTTTTTTAACTTGCTGTTGTGTTTTTTATTTTGTATTTGTTTTTTATTTTGTTGTAGTGTTTTTTAATTTGCTGTAGTGTTTTTTAATTTGTTGTTATTTTTTAATTTGTTGCAGTGTTTTTTATTTGTTGTGGTGTTTTTTAATTTGTTGTAGTGTTTTTTAATTTGCTGTAGTGTTTTTTAAATTTGCTGTAGTATTTTTTAATTTGTTGTGGTGTTTTTTAATTTGTTGTTGTTGTTTAGTAATTTGTTGTTGTGGTTTGCACTTCAGGGCCACCGTACATACCTGAGAATAAAATTACATCTTGTAAAAATAGGCATAATATGTGCCCTTTAAATAGAAAATAAAAGTTAAGCGCTCTTTACATAATGCATTCCTAAAAACTATATTTACACCCCAGAATATTAATTTATGTAAAAATAATAAAAGTACTATAAGTTACAACATATCCTTTAACACAGTTTACAGCACTTTCCTCGAATATGACCCATAGAAGTGTTTACTAAATGAATACCCCTACCAGAGATGCCACAAAAACTTTCAACTTTGTTATTTAGTCAGTTTGTAGAGTGTTGTGGATCATGGTTTTAATCCCAGAGAACACACAAACTGATAAAATTTTTACCTTGAATGCACTGGAAGTCGCTTATCTGAAGCGTCTGCCAAATGCATAACTGCAAAAGTAAATTTTGATAATATTGATGGTAAGGGACCGTGTGAAAAGTTCACATTTTACACATAAATGAACCTACATTTTTGATTGGTAATGAGGATCCATCCCATGACGACACACGTAACACGAAACTGTCTTTTAACTTTAAAGCGTAATTATGTCGTAATAAGCTTCTTGTAAACAACCTACGGAGTCACGTTTTTTGGTGGAGTACAGGCTCGTAATTCAAGTCATGCATTATTGAAATGCTAACATTGTTCTATATTCGTCTCAGCCAGTACGCTGACATAATGATTGATCTGTCATTACAGTATGTTTCTATTATTAGCTCCTCTGCTTAGTACAATTAAGGTTTAAACTGCCATCAGAAGAGTACGCATAAGATACCTCTATCATTCTTGACGTGTTTCACTTATGACTCAGACGAGAAGCATGACCTGCTCTCACTTTCTGCTGGCAGTCACTCAAGATAGAAACAAAGGAACTGTATAACTGGTGGGGTCAAACCGTTGAAACCGGAAAGATCAACGATACTACGGTAATCTAAGTGAGATCAAACCATGAGCTTGTTTATATGTACATTTGTACAGTTGTGATAAGTTTCTGTCATTGTGAAATATTCACTGGAAATTTCTTCTAGCAAAAACAAAATGCATTTACATCATTTTTGCAGTACAAGAGAGTAAAAAATTGCTGTAATTATGGAGCTGGTTGCCAGTAACTTACTGTAGAAGATAAAGACTGAAAAGGTTTCATGTTCATTTAACTTTGATCAAACTGTTGCCAGTAAATAACATAAATGTTAAATCTACAGTAAGTTACTGGCAGCTAGCTACAGTAATACCCAGTAATACTGTAATTTCTACAGAAATATTTTATAGTGTATGAATGATGTTGATCGAGTTTGATTTTAAAACTTCTATCAAAATTGAAGTTTTACACTGTGTATTATCACAATTGATGTGAAAAGCGGTTTATCTATCCACACATTGAATGTAAAACTTGTGTGCACCCATGACAATCAAAGCCAATGAGAAATATTTGATGTTTAGTACAGATGTGGAGCGAGATTTTGGACGAATAAGATTTCACTAGCTGTATTTCAATTACCCTTTAAATTGCGCAGATTGACATTATTAAAAATAAAAATAAAGGCAAATTGAAAATACACCTACACTGTAAAGAAATTTCTGTAGAAATTACAATGTGACTTGCAACTGGTTGCCAGTAACTTACCGTAGATTTAAATTGATGTTATTTACTGGCAAGAGTTTGTTCAAAGTTAATAAATATTAACAAGTCTTTATCTTGAGAGAATAAAACTATACAATAACAGCCTCATGCAAAGCATTTTGGAAACTAGAAATCTTCATCAACCTTTTATTGTTTTTGCTTCAGATTTTGTTTTCCCAGAATGCTTTATTTGATGCTGTTATTTTAGTTTTACTCTGTAAAGACAAAGACTTGTAAAGGTTTAATGTTCATTTAACTTTGAACAAAATGTTCCCAGTAAATAACATAAATTTAAATCTACAATAAGTTACCGGCAACCAGCTGCAAGTAACACTGTAATTTCTATGGAATTTTTTTACAGTGTAATGGAAACACGCTAATTTCGCAAAAACTCCTATATATCGGAAAAAGTTTTTATGCTCGCATGAGGTGGTTTTTCAGGCAATTCAGAAGAGGTGTATTTGGCAAAACTGCAATTTATTGGCATTTTCAGGTCACCTGATGCAAGTCACATTATTGTTATTAGACGATGACGTTGTATGTACTATAACCTCCCATAAAATAGCTCAATACATATCTGCTTTAAAGTATAAAAGGCTTTCCTTGGCATTAATGTTTGGATAACACTCCTACATCTTTTTTGATTTAAAATAATGTACTATTACCTCCAAGAAACACCTATACGTAAGTCTATCCCCGCCAGCGTTTTTTTAAAATGTTGCCAACCAGCGCTAGCATTTTTTATTATTTTTACAAAAGTTTAAGAAAATGTTCTTCTTTACAGTAAATATATAAACATGCAATATATCAAATGAAATAACTGACCATCTGCTTTAAAAAAAAAAACTTTCATACTACCTTTATTTGTTTTCTTACATCACATCTCAAATATAGGTAGGTTTCTTGGATAATACTCTTACGTCTCCTTCGGTTAAAAATAATGCCTTTTGCGGTGGATGTGATATTAGTAAACTTACCAACATCAGTCAACGTGATGTTTGGAATGACTTATCGCGATATGAAAAAGTACACTTCAGTTGCAGATCATCACTTAATGGAAACGCCATCATTTCGCAACACTTTTTTGTTGAAATTTAGAAAATAATGCTAAAGTGTTGCACAAATCTGCAATGGAAACGCAGCTAGTGTGGGTGATATTGTGGCACCACAAGATATGACGACCAAAAGCCACATTTATCTCTTGTCATTTAACTTTTTGTCTGGTCTTATTTTATAAGATTATTTTGAAAATATTTATTACGATACAAAACTGTTTACACATTACATATAAAAAAAACCTGCATTTGGAACTGTAGCGATAGTTGACCGTCATTTCATGATGGCATGCAACGCAACCCAATCGTTTTTTTATGCCAGCTAGATGGCACTTAACTTTAAACTGTAAATATAGGTCATAATAAGCTGCTTGCAAAAATAACTTATGGTGTGGTTTTCTTAAGGAGGAAAGACTTATCATCCAAACCTTTTCAGGAGCAGTTACAATGTAATTGTACAATTTGAATCTCAAACAATTTGTGAGCATATTACTTAAAAAAGTGAGTCTCTGTGCTGATATCTCAAAAAAACACACTCACAAAATGACACACTTGGGAGTCAAGGGTGCACATGGACCATCTGTCACACACAAACAAACACACACACGCGTGGCTTGTGGACAGTGCGACACTTGCCATAATTAAGCTTATGGTGTTTGTCAACTTTCCCTGCGTGTAGCAGAGCATTGCGCAGCGCCCGTCCACCATGAGTCACGATACCCAGACGGGACTGAAGAGTCGATTGCCAAAAAACCCAGTCAGCACTGTAGAGGTCTGAGTGCTCCACACTCCCAGCATGCATTGCGGGTGCCAGATGATTTTTTTTTAAAGCTACATTTGCACACTTCACGCAGAGGAAAACAAATACACCCACTGAAATCTGGCATTTTTAGGTAGGTGTGAAGTAGTCAGGACAAAATAAGGAGAATCCAGAGAACCTCTAGTGACAAATATGCGGCATGTGAAATCACAATTGTTTTTAGGAAAACGGGAACGCATTTTGTCAAGTTGCGTTAAATAGATTTTACGTAGCAAAATGTGGAAAGGCTAAAATGTATAACAATCAGGAAACTTAAAAGGTTTAAGCTGATGTGATTGTTTAAGGGCAAAGCCAGGATCAGGTTTAAGATCCAATTTTAGGTAGTTAGAAGTCATACGTTTCATCACAGCTGATTTTTTTGATTTGTTTCATGACATTAGTTTTAAAGATCATTTGTATTTTTAACATTATGATTTCAATATTTTCCTTACAGACGTATACAGAGACCTTAAAAGTTTCATATATTCCTGCCTGATCTCACAAGAAGTCGTAAATAGTTTACGAGTTGGCTAATTCGAATGAATTTATACAAAGTTAATTGCGCAAAAACGTACGATTATCATAAAAAAAAAACAACAACAACAAAACCCAACTCCTAACCCCGTCCCCAACCCAAACGTCACAGGGGTCAAAGCAAATAGTACAAAAATTTACGAATGAGGTCGAATGAAATACTACGAATCAGCCACTTCGTAAAAAACATACAAATTGCCATGAAATAGCGTTATATATACCGATCTAATATTGTGTCATGGTCGATTTAAGATTTATCCAACCCTAAAGGCATTAAAAAACAAAATTAACTGTGATTGGTTGCGTTACTGTATATGTTGGTCCAAATGTAAAGTTTTGTATCTAAATAAGCCAAAGAGTGAACTTGAATTTATGCTGATAATCAAAATCTGGTTTCTCTAGAGTTACACAATGATAAAAATCATCTAAAAAATGTAAAAAATTATTCAACAGGATGATATGAATCACAAAGGCATGCGAATCAACAACTTAAAAATGCTATGAATGGCAGCGGTCCATTTTAGCAGCTTTGTTAAACATTTTAATAAAGGCTTAATGTATAATAAACTATAAGTGTATTCAATAATATATACGAGCACAACAAAGTTAATATATTTATTATTACTTGTACAATAATTAAATATATAAAATATAATAAATACTAATCGATCCACGAAACTCTACCAGAAAATGTTTTTGCTAAACAAGGTTTGGCAATACAGTTACGCATTATGTATCATTTCAGCGTACCAATTGTACTATAAACAAATTCCTTCAAAGTGCTTCCTATGTCAGACGCAATCCTGTATTACGATCGTTACTATTCTAGATACGACTAGTATTGTTTATACGACAACTTGGGACCTAATTTACCCCGCCCCTGGCAAGCATTAAACAAATTCCAGAAATACCTGTTAAAAGTCAGTATCGTTGATCTAAGTGAGAGAGACTCAGTATGCAGTCCGTCCTGATTTTTTGGATATCTGAATATGTCTCTTAAAAATAAAAGATACCCCACAGGAGTTAAGGCAAATCATATTAAATTTTATACATTTGGTCGTACGAATACAAATCAGCCTTCTCATAAAAAACATACACATAAAAAAAAATTATTTGCTGCCTTAAAATTTTTTACAAGTAATTTTGTAAAATCTATCTATTATTATCTTTTTTATTATTTACTATTACTTACTATAAATAATATTAAGTTAAAATGACTTAAAAATTTTTTTACAGTGTACAAATCGCCATTAGGTTGTGTTGGAGGATCTTATTGCTTGTAAATGCCCTAATAAAAGCTAAATATGCACCGTCAAATAGATTTGTTGGTTTACCTAAAAGAGTAAGTTTCCAATTCCTGGAAATTGACCTTAAGACAGTAAGGTCATTCAACTTAAAAAACATTAGTTTACTTAAAAAGTTATGTAAATATTGTTGTGTCAACTAATATTTTTAAAGTGAATTAAATAAAGATTTTAAGGCAACCAGGTAACTTTTTTACAGTGTGGAAAATTGGCATCTTTAAAAGAAAAACTATTTATAAACACACTAAATAATGTTTATATTCATTTATCAAAACGATTAATTTTACACTTTAAAAATGCTGGGTTGTTTCAACCCATGGTTGGGTCAAATATGGACATTATCTATACAGCAGTGGCGGCCGGTGACTTTTTTTTTTCTAGGGCGCACGATGCGAAGTTCGCCACAACATGTATGTAGGCCATGTGTTTGATTTGTAATTTCAAAATATGTGTTCAGCGCGTCGAGTGAACCTATGCGCATCACGTGTCTTGTCAAAATAAGTGCCTGCTTCAGACGCATCTAAAGGGTTTATGATAAAAGAAACGTTCACGTTTGCCAGATACTCGCATAAGCTCATGCGTAATCTGAGTTTACTGTTAAGGGAGTGTCTTGCCTCTCTTTTGTCATATACGGTTTTGACGCATGTCCAGCAGGCACTTATTTTGACAAACCACGTGATGCACATGGTTCACATGACGCAACAAACAAATATTTTGAAAACATGAGCAACACACGACACTCCGAACACTTATTTTGAATAAGCGCCCCTCGAATGAGCAATCAAGAGCCAATGCTAAACAATCCAGCACTTTTTGGAAAGTATGCCTGTAATTTATTACAATTTTATATGTTTTAATATCAAGTAAAAAGCATGTGTTCTTGCTATGTGGTTACTGGGATGCACTGAGTAGTTTCTACTAGCTTACTAGTTCAAGTCTGATCACTAAATAAAAATCTGGTAAGAATTAGGGCCATATTTAAGGCGGCTAGCTGGGTGCCTGTGTGTGTGTAAACAGTTTGGTGCTCCTTTCCTACCCGTCCTGGTTCTCATCTTCATCCAAATTGGAAAGCAGCTGGGATCCGGCCAGCGAGAGGTCCAGGGCAGCTAGCGGAAGATCCCTGTAGGCGAAGCTGACCAGCTGTACTGGAGCCATGCACTGGCCCTCATCCTCCACCTGCTGGGAGATCACCTCCAGATCTGGAGCTGTCGCCTGCTGAGGGGGCCTGGGGACACATGGTGAAATCTACTCTATTGTCTTGTTGCATTAATCGAGTTATTCGTGAAATAGATGATTGTCATTACCATTTCGTGTGAAGGACCACAAACTAAACGAAATCACCTGTCAAAGTCAACATGAATCCAAGTCTTTACTTTTGTATTAATTTTGCGGATGATTCATCCAGACAAGAAATTCCAAAGAAAAATATGTATTATTCATCAAACCAATTACTCTCACAACTTTAAAGATTTTGTGATGTCACCAAGCATTGTTTTAACCCCACCCATTCACCTAATAAAAAAAACCTATTCAATAAAGTCAAGTCCGATTCTACCTATGCAGTAAAATGGGTTTTGAATGTTTCATGTTGACTTTAAACAGGCAAAGATGGCAACAAATACATAATAAGTGTATAAAAACAGAGTGTAGTACTGGATTATAATTCATCAACTTTAAGTTTATTCATGAAGAGACACTGTAAACAGGTGGTGTTGTTAACACAATAAACTAAGTTTATTTATGAAAAGACACTGTAAAACAATTAAACCTCAGGGGGTGTTGGGAACCCAAATGTGACCCGTAGATGAAAGAGGTCTTCAGATATACAACTCTTTGATGTGTTAATCTATTCATCACAAAGGTTTTTGAACTGTTAGCCTTTTGGCTCACATCACTGAGTATCTGCTGAAATGTAATGTATACATATTATGGGGTTCTAAGATTGTGTTTTACATACATATTCATGTGTAATATTATTTTAAAGGTCATGGTGCGATGAGTAAAAAGGTCTCATTTCTATATATCTAAAATAAGATGGTTCAAGGGGTTAGATAGAAGATGCATTTCTTTAAGAGGTGGGGTTTTTGCCAGGACACCTCTGGCTATTTTGACCAGATGTTCTTTAGGAACATTTGGTGCAGGTCAAACTGGACTTTGTAGTTTTACGATGTCTTTGTCTCACGCTGTGTATAAAAGGTGGCCTGGCTAGATGTTCTGGGAGCCATTCTGTACTCAGAAGCTCCCACACTTTGTGTGTATTCAAACCTTATGGAAGAAATCTTTAACAAGAATCTTCCTAGACCACTTTGTGTGTCTTTAATTGCCAGGTATGCTTTGTATTTTGTGAAATGTTCATTTTTCTATGCTGATCTTTAAGTGAATGTTTTGATATATTTTTGATGGATTTGAATAACCAAATTATTGATTTAAGTGTAACCTGCCTGGCAAAATAAATTGTTAATCTTTATTCATTCTAAAAACTTGTCAAATCTTTATTATATTTTCAGGGTTTAAGTTAAATGTATTGAAGGGGGCATAGATTAGGAGAATTGCCTCTATTGAAAATATTACTGGAGTAATTGCCTCCCCGTTTTAAGGTTAGATGGAGTAACCTCAACCTAAAACATAGATGGATCCTCTTATTTTCAATGTGTTTGGAGAAACCTCTAACTTTAACTTAAGTTAGAAGGAGAATGCCTCTATGCCCAGCTGTATGGAACTGCCTTAGCACCTTCAGAATTACACCTTATTCCCTATGTGAATATAATTCATTCTAAATAAATATAATAATAATTTTATAAATTATGATCAGCATCAGAATAGTATTGGTAACTAAGAAATTGGAGTCAGATTATAATTTAACCACAGAGGTCAAAGAAACAAATTAAATAAATGGAATTACTCTTCTAGAAGCGCTACGGAAGGAACGAATACGAGACCCCTTCACCCACTCCACTTGTATCTGTCGTTGGGCTTGTGGGTGGCGTCTTACAAGAGCAATAAATGATGCAATGAAACAATATATAGGAGTCCTGTGATCAACATTCTTTCTGTACTTTAAAGGGACACTCCACTTTTTTGAAAATATTCTCATTTTCCAGCTCCCCTGGAGTTAAACATTAAATTTTTACCGTTTTGGAATTCATTTAGCTGATCTCCGGATTTGGCGCTACCACGTTTAGCATAGTTTAGCATAATCCATTGAATCTGATTAGACCATTAGCATCGCGCAAAAAACCAAACCAAAGAGTTATTTTCACAACTTTTAATTTTCAGTCAGCCTTAGTACACGATGCAACTACAGAAGAGTCAAGTTTTAAATAGGAAAAAATATCCAAACGCTTTGGTTATTTTTTAGCACGATGCTAATGGTCTAATCAGATTCAATGGATTATGCTAAGCTATGGTAAAAGTGGTAGCGCCAGACCCGGAGATCAGCTGAATGGATTCCAATACGGTAAAAATCTAATGTTTAACTGTGTCCCTTTAAAGAAGGTATAAGAAAATAAATATTGTGTATGATAAAGTAACTCACGAGGAGTTGAAATACAGATGAGAAACGTCTTATTGAAATAACGCACAAAATCAAAAGCGATTCAAAGATAGCTAATTGTATTCCCACAGATTACACACTACAGGTGACTACACAAGTAATCTTTTAAAAGCCATAATTATTTTTTTTTGCTAAAATAAAGGACTATTAACATTGTCAAGTAAGTATATAAATGTTATATTTAAAATACATAACTATGTGAACTACGAGTGAGAATGAGACATTATATTAGAGTTTATTATATACATAAGGGCCAATAATAGTGCTCAGACGTATGAAACCTCAATGGCATGAAACAAATGCATGAAAGAAGATTGTGAAGCAGCATCCCACACGATTCCTTCCTAAACCCGCAATATTTATCACTGTTGGACCATCATGCGTCGCGTCCCACAATAATGAGGTATCTGGAGAATTTCAAAGCACAATATTGTGGCAAACAACTCAGTCCCAGTGTTGGATGTCATGGCCTATTCTGCCCGGGTTTGTCTTTGATTTATTGGATGCAGAATGCTGATTCATCTCACGTTTGCAGTCTGGGATTGCTGTTCTCAATCTCAGTGCAAACAAGGCAATTAATGTACACTTCTACAAAGCTTGCAATTCACATTTTGCTCTGGGAAAAACCCTGTAGCCTTCAAGACTTTGGCTGGTGGTAGTGAAATAACCTTGACTTATATACTGAAAACTTTGTATAAATCAATATACAACTGCATTATTTTGACATTAAAGAACATTTTGCAATTCACAAGATTTCATCTAAGGTCCCTAAGCTTTAAGGAAAAAGTGTAAACCAGAAAGTAAATTCTTGTAATTAAAATGTATTAATTTAACATTTGATTTGATTATACCGCACTGTTTGCATATCAGTATGAAAAGCCAACATATTTACACATTTGTAAATAATTTTGTACAAAATGTAAGTATTTAAAATGTGCAAAGCAGTAAAATTTTATAGTACAGTAAAAAAATATTTTATAAAAATATTACATTTTATTGCGTTAATTTTAATTGATCATATCTGTCCACTGCACTTTTTAAAACAAAGTAAAAATCGTGCACACAAAAATCTGTATAAGTAGACAAGGATCTACTGAATTACTGTATGCAGTACTAAAAAAGAGCAGGATTGTATGTGATAATATGCAATTCATAATGATAATGTGCTCATAAGTGCAATCAATACTTAGGGTCCTTAAGATGCCTCAATCAAAAAAAGTCAAAAGGATAGAGGTGCACGAATGTAAGTTTTGGCTTCTGTCCCAGACATGCTGGATGACAGGAGATATGTTATTAAGAGATGAACCAATAGGGAAGCTCATATAAGTTCAGAACAAAGACAAACCAAATTAATATTGTAAATAGAGAGGAGGTCTGGAGAGAGACCGTACTGTATGTGTGTGGAAATGTTTATATGGGCTCTTGTCTCATACCAATCTCTAAAATGTTAATGCGGTCGTGTGGCTGTGAAGAACAACTTTTTTTCAGAAAACCTTCTGGTGGTTTGTATCCGCACATACATGTTGTGTTTTGAGCAAACAATGCATAAAATATGAAAGAGTGATTAAATAATTAAGCACATTTCATGAGCATCACAATGTCAGCTTCATATTATAGCCCAAAATAAAAAAGACAAAATAAACAAATAAAATGAAGCATAAAATTAATACAATTTTGCGTTTAAAAGACGTCTAGCAGACGTCCAAAAACAGCCCAGACGTCTTAGCTTAACAAGATAAAATTTAGGCTGTTGGTGAACAGATGTCTAACCCAAAAATAAAATAAATAAATGAAACCAAACACATCGTAATTACTGTTACATGATGGAAAATCATACATCTCGCAAGTAATTTAGACAAAAACAATATTCAAGTAAATTATGGCTAGAAATGGGTTACTCAAAGCCAGACCGTATCAGGTCAATAGTTAACCTATACGTTAAAGTGACGCCTATATATAGGCAAAATAGTGTACATTTTTATTACTAACGTAAAAAAAAATCAATGATTATATGTTTGCATCGTGGTGGTCTGTGTTAGTGTTAGACCGATATATCAGCCGGCCGATATATCGGGCCGATATTTGCGAGTTTTATGTGTATCGGCATCGACCGATATGTGGCTGCTGTGTTCGCTGATTTTTTCCGACATTAGTTACAGACAGAGTGCTGGAAGCCGCAAGTGATTGCAGGTCATGTGACTAAAAACAACCAACATTTGCATGACAACATCAAGGCTCGGCCAAACAGCTAATCACAGCTGGACAAAGCAGGATTTTATTTCTCTTCTCTATGGGGCGGTTTCCCGGACAGGGATTAGAATAGTCCTAGACTAAAATAAATGGAAGGACTGTCCAAACTAATAACATTACTTTTTAACACATCTTAAAATACATCAGTGCCCAGTGTTTATATATATATATATATATATATATATATATATTTGTAGTAGTAAAGTGCTAGAAATCAATATCCTTTTGCTGATAGTTCCTCGTCATTTTGGAGAGTGGTTCCATAGCACCCTCACCTGTTTTTACTATTTGTTAAATATAGTTTTTTTTTAAGTTCAATAAATGTAACTTTTTTAAAATTGAGACTTTTAACATTTGGCATCATCATTGTGTCATTTTTATGATGTAAATTGAGTGAGCAAAAGCAGTATCGGCTCCAAATATCGGCTAAAGAAAATCGGCAGCCTGTATCGGTCATCGGCTAAGGCTGATGAAACAAAAAATCGGTATCGGCACTGAAAAATCCATATCGGTCGATCCCTAGTCTGGGTTGTACTTTTTAAATTTATTTGGGTTTTAAAAAGTATTACAGTGTTTACTTCCAGTAAATATTATTAAACTTTCATTAAAGAATCTAATGAGAATCACCACTGGGAAAATGAAAATAACTGAACGAAAGAAATATGCTTAACCATCATGAACAGTAAAAATTATATTAAAATAATAAAAATCTACACTGTAAAAAAAATCCATAGAAATTGCAGCTGGGTTGCCGGTAACTTACCGTAGATTTAAATTTATGTTATTTACTGGCAACATTTTGTTCAAAGTTAAATGAACATTTAACATTTACAAGTCTTTGTCTTTACAGAGTAAAACAAAAAAAACAGCATCAAGCAAAACATTCTGGGAAATAAAATCTGAAGCAAAAAAACAGAAAAAGGTTGATGATGATTTCTGTTTCCCAGAATGCTTTGCATGAGGCAGTTATTGTATAGTTTTATTCTGTAAGATAAAGACTTTTTAATATTTTACATTTATTTAACTTTGAACAAACTCTTGTCAGTAAATAACATAAATTTAAATCTACGGTAAATTACCGGCAACCCAGCTGAAATAACATTGTAATTTCTACTGAATTTTCTTGTTATAGGGGTGGTTTTCGCGGACAGGGATTAGCTTAAATCAGGATTAGGCCTTAGTTTTATTAGGAAGTTTAACATTTAATAAACATTCCTTACTAAAAACACCATGTATTTTAAGATGTGTCAGTGCAAGTTGTTTTCAGGTTGGACAGCTCTTACATTTATTTTAGTCCAGGACTAGTCTAATCCCCGGGAAACTGCCCTATAGTGTTTAAAACTTAACTGTATAAAAATTATTCGATTTTCCATGTTTTTTTGAAATACAGTAAAAAAATGTAAAATGACAGAAATAGACGGCAATTTTACATATCCACTTTAAATCACATGAAAAACACGTCAATGTGCATGTGTTTTATTTGCTCTTGCTATATTTCACCAGTTAACATGTTGTTCCTAAGGAATGTTCCATAGCATCAGTGTTTCGGTCACACTTCTCTCCAAAATGTCTTTTCGCACCCTTCATGCCGCCTGGCTGAGAAAGGATGGGCTCAGCATGTGCCGACCGTCCCCCTGATGCTATCTGCATGCTTGGCATCACTTCCTACAGATAGCTAACAGGACTCTAATCTGTCCTGACATGCACAAACTGTTCAGGGCATCAATATCACATTTCCAAATAACCATATGCAAAGGCATTGCGCTGTCAGGTAATGACAGGTGTTGCCTGGCGAGTGGCAGGACGCCCACTCTGAGTTTCTGTTCGTCATACCGCAAGACAAACAGGAGGAGAGAATGTGGATATAAAGTCAGCAAAATCGTCATTTGAGGAATCAATATTCAGAACAATTTTCAAGTGAATAAATGAAGATAAAATAAAAAATGTGACTGTCTGTGAAAAAGTCTCATAATCTATTTTTAAGATCAACAAAGTTTGATTTCAATCTTTGACATGACCTTACTCAGTCAATATTAAAGATATATGTTCATTACATTATGCTTTTATGTAAGACATTCAAGGCATCTTGAGATATTTCCTATACATACCTGCACTGTCTGAACCATGTTAACTCTCTCTCTCTCTCTCTCTCTCTCTCTCTCTCTCTCTCTCTCTCCCCCCAGTGAGTTTACAATGCGACTCATAAATCAGTAGGAGAGAATCAATACAAATAAATAAGAAACCAGCCCAAAGGGACGACAATTAACTCAAAACCACCCGTTTTACAGGTTATTACCGTTTTTAGCTTTATAGCAGCATTAAATCATAAACAAATGCTGGTTAACAAAATACACATTCAAAATACACCTCAAAATAACAGTATTTTTCTTAGACAATAGAAATTTTATGCTTGGGCTGACAAAAAGAACCCAAAACATATATGTTTAAGAACATCATGGACACTTGAGATGAAATGGACTGTTCCAGTCTGCATTTATTGTCATTATGGAAAAAAGTTTGCCATGATTTTTCGCCAGTTCTTCTTTTGCATTCTACGAAAGTAAGATATAGAAACTCATATAAAGAGGTCTCATTATAAATATTTTGCAAGGTAGTTATTTCATATAAATTTTGTACGATCTCATTTGTATTAATAATCTTATTTGTGTATGTATATGTATATGGGTCAGTAAAAAAAACAGTTTGTCAAGATAAGAAATTAATAAAAAAAAACTTGTTTTAAAAGCATGCATCAGGTTTATTTCAATGTGTATTTATGTTAATTTTATGCAATAAAAAATTACATTTGCACAATTTTTATACTGAATGGACCTGAAAATGTCCAATGGTGTAACCGCCAATTGTGCCAAAGAATGAGAAATATAAAATATTTTATCCACCTTGATGGTATGTAAGCGTAATCATAAAAAAAGGTAAATATTATTTTATTAGTTCTTTTTAAATGTAAATTTTAATGCGTTTTTGTAATATTTGTCCTGACATATGGTATGCTGAAAAAAGCTCAGTTTTCTAAATAACCTTTGACAAATGATGTAAAAATGTATGTAAAAAATCTTATTACACTAAACTTGATGATTATATTTTATTCCACATTTTTTATGAATTTATTTATATTTTAATAAAAAAAAAAAAATACTAGTTACACCAATTGACACAGACCGGTTACACCACACTTACATTTTTGCAATTATCCCCCAAATATTCTTTCAAAATGAAATAAAACCAGATATTTTAGACTTGCTCCTTAAAATTTCAAAATAAATTGCAGATTACTTGTATTTTTTATACAAGTAATCTGCAATTTATTTTGAAATTTTAACCCTTTTGCATTTAATTTATCCATACGGACACAAAATAATGAACGTCACGTCATTGACCCATATGTACATTTCAAGCAATTAGCATCTTCATTATTTCTTTTTTTAATAATCGTTTATCATTGTTTGATTCACATTGTACAAAATCATACAGATTAGCCACGTTGTAAAATAGATCAGGCTGATGCTTCACATAAAGTACAGTACATTGTAATATGATACTGCTCATTTATAGATGTAGACACTCTTATCCTCTGCTAGGATGCAGAAAAGCTCTGACAGCAAAGGGAAAGCAGCTTTCACTGAAAAATGCGGAGCTCAACTGAATGTGAACGTATCCACACGAGGCGACTATCGAATCTCACTACCATGCAGTGAAATCTGATATCTGTCAGGGATTGGAATGAATGTTCAGAAGTTATTTGTCCCAGTATAAATGTTATGTGGCATGAATGTAAATGAAGAAAAAAGGTTTTGATGATAATTAATGTTGCTTTTTTAAATAACTAGAGAGTACAATACAGTAGTTTTAGTACAAGATTGCAACTGTATAGCATACTTGCGTCTGTCTGTGTAAAGTGGTTGTTGGCTGCTACACCAGATGCAACAACACTTCTATTCATATGCTGTTTTCATGGGACATAAAGTATAAAAATATGACAACTAATGACTTTTGCACTTTGTGCAGCTGAGTTGGTGTCATTTTACTATTTATACTGAGATATAATCTAAGTGAGGATAAAATAAGCAGGGATGGTTTGAAGAGCTTCAGTAAACGATAGCCTACTGTATCACTTTTATAAGCACACTTCTTTGATGCAGATTTGAGTTATAAGAATCTGTGACCTTATAAGACAATAAAATGCTGTTTCAACACGGGGTCAAAATGTGTCACTTGGTGAGGTTTCATAGACATTAAACAGACCTCAAATAAGTCAGGAGAATATTTACAACTTTAAACTCGGAGGACAATGGGTAATGGGTATGCTTTTTAGTCTAAGTATTTATAATAGATATATGTGATAATGTGTATATAACATCGGACTGAGTTCAAGCTGTATAGTTGGGTTGATGTCAAACCGCAATGTCGTACTGACCTCTAGATGTAACATCGGGTTTATGTCACAAAAACAACTTTTGTCTAACGTCAAAAACCAACGTCGGCTTGACGTCAAGCTGTTACATTGCGTTGACATCAGAAACCAACATCGACTGACGCCAAGCTGCAACGTTGGGCTGACATCAAAAACCAAAATCGGCCTGACATTCAGATGTAACATTGGGTTGACGTCAAAAACCAGTGTAGTTGGCCTGACATTAAGCTGTAACGTTGATTGACGTCAAAACCAAATGTCGGCCTGACGTCCAGCGGTAACGTCGAGTTGACGTCAAATCCCAACGTCAGCCTAACGTTCAGATGTAAAATTGAATTAAGGTCAAAAACCAGAGTGGGCGGCCTGACATTAAGCTGTAACGTTGATTGACGTCAAAACCAAATGTTGGCCTGACGTCCAGCAGTAACGTCGAGTTGACGTCAAATCCCAACGTCAGCCTAACGTTCAGATGTAACATTGAATTGAGGTCAAAAACCAGAGTGGGCGGCCTGACATTAAGCTGTAACGTTGATTGACGTCAAAACCAAATGTCGGCCTGACGTCCAGCAGTAACGTCGAGTTGACGTCAAATCCCAACGTCAGCCTAACATTCAGATGTAACATTGAATTGACGTCAAAAACCAGTGTAGTCAGCCTGACATTAAGCTGTAACGTTGATTGCCGTCAAAACCAAATGTTGGCCTAACGTTCAGATGTAACATTGAATTAACGTCAAAAAACAATGTTGGGCTGACATCAACCTGTTAGTCGGTTTGACGTTAAAAAACAACACTGGACTGAGGTCAAGCTGCAACGTTGATTGGCGTCCAAACAAAACGTGCGCCTGATGTCCAGATGTTATGTTGATTGACGTCAAAACCCAAAGTCGGCCTGATGTCCAGATGTTACGTTGGATTGACGTCAAAAAACAATGTCAGCCTGACGTCAAAAACCAGTGTCATCTAGTAATAACGTCAGACTGACGTCAAAACCCAATGTCGGCCTGATGTCCAGATGTAACATTGGATTAACGTCAAAAAACAATGTCAGCCTGACATCAAAAACCAGTTTCATCGGCCTGACATCAAGCTGTTACGTCGGGTTGATGTCAAAAAATATTATCGGACTGACGTCAAGCTGTAACGTTGATTGACATCCAAACCAAATGTGGGCCTAACGTCCAGATGTAATGTTGATTGACTTCAAAACCAAATGTTGGGCTGACGTCCAGCAGTAACATCAGGTTGACGTCAAAACCCATCGTCGGCCTGACGTCCAAAAGTAACATTGGATTCACGTCAAAAAACAATGTCGGCATGATGTCAAAAACCAGTGTCGTCGGCCTGACATCAAGCTGTTACCTCGGGTTGACGTCCAAAAACAACATCGGACTGACGTCAAGCTGTAACGTTGACTGATGTCCAAACCAAACATGGGCCTGCCATCCAGATGTAATGTTGATTCACGTCAGAACCCAACATCGGCCTGACGTCCAGATATGTATGGCCAAAATCTGTTTATTAAAAAACCTGTATTGACACACCAAATCTGTGGTGTGGATTTTAAATACAGTAAAACCTGTAAATGGAGCTAACTGAACTTGTATTAGCACCCAAAATAAACAATACATTCAAAAACACCAGTTCTGCTGAATAGATGCATTCCATAACTCTTATAAGTACACTAAAACATTATCAAAATAGCCAAAACATTCAATAACGGGAAGGACATAGGGTAAAAAAAAGTGCATACAGGGGAGTTGTGGAGGTACTGCCAGGGTGTGAACTGATATCCCTATAACATCTGTTAGACCTTCACAACCAGATGCTTGAATCAGATCTCATACAGCAAACCATCAGTTGTGTTATCAGTACATCTTCTGACCAGCAGTAAGATTGATGTATGTCCCAAACAAGCACTTTACACCATTAATACATTATACTTCAGTGATACATTAGAGACACAACTCTTATATATATATATATATATATATATATATATATATAATGTTCCATAATTATTAGCATAGGTACACTGAAAAAATGGTCTCAAGTTGTCACTGGGACAGTACCCTTTAAAAGGTCATAATACATACAATTTAAGTACAGATATGTATACATTTGGTACCAATATGTACCTTTGAAGTACTAATATGCACTTTTTTGTACCAGTATGTACCTCTATGGGACAAATGTGAAATCTTCATATATTTTTTAAAATAATAAAGACTAAAGAATATATAATATAATCCAAGTGCAACATTATTTCAACGTGATTAACATGCCTACAGGTTCCTGCAGAACTAGCACAATGGATTGTGCTGTAAAATTTGATCAGCTTTTCCAAAACAATGAGATCTTATTAGAGAGAGAAGTCGAGGCTAAATGTTAGCTGACCTGTTTCAAGCACAAAGGCATCCTCAGGGTGTGTCGGAGTGCATGCGTGTGTGAAAACATGAGCACATGAGTGTGCATGCACGTGCGCACAATCACTCATAAACACACACACACACACACACATTCTGGTTTCCATGTTTTGTGGGGACATTCCATAGACGTAATGCATTTTATGCAGTACAAACTATATATTCTATTCCCCTTACCTACCCCATTCCCTAACCCCAACCATCACAGAAACCCTTCTCCTACTTCATATTTTCAAGATACATCATTCTGTTTGATTTATAAGCTTGTTTCCTCATGGGGACATCAAAATGTCCCCACAAGGTCACAAAAACACTGGTATTCCTATCTTAGTGGTCCCCACAACGTGATAATTGCCAGGTACACACACACACACACACACACACACACACACACACACACACACACACACACACACACACACACACACACACACACACACACACACACACCTTTATTTGGTGGATGTACGGAAATACGTTAAAGGATAATTCCGGTATTTAACACTTTGAGTCTCATTCTGGTTTGTTTTGGATGAACTACAGTGATGGACACTGAAATTTTGACAATGGGTCGTGTCTTGAGTTTTCGACTCGTTTAGAAGCGTCTCTTGACTGCTTCAGAATGGAAGTCAATGATTATGCACAAACATGTCATTAAAACAACATTTAACGTTCATTTTCAAAACTGTACTTCTCACCGAGTGGTTTGTGGTGTTCGTTTATGATTAAAAACAAATATATTGGCGCAATGTATGATTTCAATCCGTGTTATTTGCTATAGTGGAATTTTTTTTTCAGATACCTCACAACCCAGTAAATACTTCCGCTTTATATTTGAGTCTGAAGCGACACTCCCGACCACTTGATGGCGACAACCACTTTGCCATAGAAGTACCCTCGGTGTCTAGCGTATAGACAGTCACAATCGAGCTCAACTTCAAACCTTAAGCTGGTCACTGAGCCATCAAATATGGGAAAAATTTCTTCTGAGAGAAACCGAGCGAAAAAACTACAACCACATGTAAACAGACCCTTTTCTGTTTCCCGGCGGCGGAGTGATATATCAGCAAGCAATGAGTCTTCCAAGAGAAGTCAATGGAATTTTACAAAATGCCAAATAAAACACGACAGAAACTGTATTTCACTACACAACTTGTTTTTAATCATAAACGAACACCACAAACCACTCGGTGAGTAGTACAGTTTTGAAAATGAACGTTAAGTGTTGTTTTAATGACATGTTTGTGCATGGTCATTGACTTCCATTCTGAAGGAGTCAAGAGACGCTTCTAAACGAGTCAAAAAGTCAAGACACGACCCATTGTCAAAATTTCAGTGTCCATCACTGTAGTTCATCCAAAACAAACCAGAAATGAGACTCAAAGTGTTAAATACCAGAATTATCCTTTAACAATAAAATAGGGAAAGACGATGGCAAAAACAATTTTTTATAACCTTATGAAACATGAAAGGTTATAAAACAGTAACCAAAAAAAAAAAAATCACAAATAGCAATGTTCTTCAAATCTAACCTAACCAAATAAAATAAAATAAATTAATTAAATAAAGCAATAGTTTTGTAAGGACAGCCAAGTTACTTACAAGCACAATACAGAAGTATATTTCAAGCTGAAGATCAGCGATGTAAATAACTGAATGTCCAGGTCACAATAGGTCATTCAAACCATCATCAAAAGCTTTTCTATTTAACTTAAAGACAATTACATTTTTTTCATTTTACAATCAAATTCTCATTAATGATTCTGTATGATGTTTTTTTTTTGTTTTTTTTTTGGCATTTTCAAGGATGATTCTCATTAATAAATTTTATTAAAATTAGTGTAAAAGTGTTAATATCTTTAAAATTACATTTATTTTTATAATGAAAATTTGGGTTGGGTGTCCTTCATTTTCTTTAAGAGAAGTAATATAATAAAATTTTTAGGATTGGTATACCGGTATGACAGTCCATGCACGATTATACTACTGTGAATATTAACTTATCCACGGTTTTGGGCAAAAATGGGCAAAAGCGGATCTCACCTGTGCTGCTGCGCATAAGCAACTTTTTTCCACATGACTGCTTAGCCTCCACTAATACATATATACTGCTGAAAAAATTTCAGAGCCGGAGGCTACAAATTTTTATCTCTATCCCCCACCAAAAACAGTTAAAATCTACAGTGTGGGAATACTTTGGGTAATGACCCTGCACTCTTGCTCTCCCATTTATGCTATTCAAAAGGAAGTACTTTTTGGTTTATTCTTGTCTAATCTAAAGAGAAATTACTTATTCCTTACTTTGATCAAAAGGAAGATGTGCAGCCTTATTTTTTTTTTCAGATGGTAGACTCATACTTCCATAAAAAGTTGGGTTTTTGGGTTGGACATATGGTTTATTAGGCCTATATCAAACTTTTTCTGTAAAAAAACAGTTTGGGTGATTCTCGCAAAATTAGACTTATGAGGTGTCATGAAACATTTCTATAATAAAAGTAAATGCAAAGTAAGAGTATCAAAAAAAGAAGCATACAGTTACAAACATCTTTTCATGTACTATTTTGCACATGATTTCAAATGACATCATACAAACCAATTTTGTTGTTTTTTCACATTTAAGGGGAACATTTTCATTACCGCAACGTGTCCATGACTAGATTTGGGTTCTTTGACATGGAAATATTTATAATTAAAAAATTTAAAAAATAAAAAGCTTCAGTGCATGTTATACTATAAACATTTACAGTAAAGAAACATGTGGTATTTGGTGATCATTGGTAAATGTAGAGACAATAATAAGGAATATAAATGTGTCCAAGACCAATTTTTTCATCCTCCGCAACAATTTTTAATCATTGTTTAAGCCCTCAAGGCACTAACATTTTTAAAAAAACATTGTTGGAAGGGACATAATTGACTGTGACACTCAAGATGGCTACCAGGTACGCAGTTCTTATTTTTCTATCCAGACAAAAGTTAACATTTTGTTTGTCATAATAGACAACTTTTTAGTTCTCATTACCGAAACATGAGTTTGTAAATACATATATTTAATGTAATATAATGTTGCGATAATGATATTTTTGATAATGATAATCTAAAAAATTTAAATAATTCTATAAGAAATATTTTTTAAATCCTCTAAAAGTAATGGTTATAGTAAGTTCAGACCTTAATCTTATATGTGCAAAAAAAAGAAAGAAATTGGCTAACATCTATTTAAGGGTCATTATAGCTGATGTTTATATTTATAATGATTGTTGATATTTTCTGAGACCATTATCATACCATGAAAATAACATAACGTCACAACCCTACTGTACAGTATGCAATTTTAGGTCTGACAATTACAGTAAGACAAGGCTTATGTCATGTCCACTATAAGATATTGCTAAAAGTAAAAAATCCTAAAAGATAAATACTGAAATTATGTCCAAAATCGACTGTGTATTTTAAGTGTTTTTGGACTGATATTAAAAAATGACTTGCAAATCTTGATGGTCCTCTTCAACTATGCCAAAATTGACTCATGATGAAGTTAATCCCTGAAATATAATCTTAAATTATAAGTAAAACATTATTTCAATAATACGCGTCATTCAGATAGTAATAGTTAAAACCTAATATAAAATAATAAGCTACAAATAGGTAATCTAGATAAACTCCAACTAGTCAGTTTTATTAACCATCCAACCATCCAGTTTTTACTGCTGATCCTCTCAAGATAAAGATCCACATCACAAGCTACATCAATTCACATCCGTCACACAGTAAGGAAGGACACTTAAATCCTATCAGGATTTGAGGTCTACCAGTAAATCTGCTCACAGGTCATACGTCATAGACTCACATCAGGTCAATATCAGTAAGTAGTCATTTTTAACATTAGTGTCCTAATTTAATTTTCTTAAAAGCAAATACAAATAACTAAAGGCAACATTACACAGGTCAAAGATGAGCTGCTATTTTTTACAACTGCAGAGATTACCGTTTGGCCAATCATATCAGTATGTGAACAACATCCATCCCTTATCTCAGAATAGCACAACATATGTGGCTTCATCAACCAGGTGTATTTACACTTATATGAAATGTGTCCCAGACCACCTCCTGAAGTGGTTTGAGCGATCGGATATAAATCCGTCTCGGAAACCTTTTTACACCTGCAAAAAATGATTTTCAAGAAAAAAAATCTTAGTATTTTTGTCTTGTTTTCAGTAAAAAAACTCCTAAATTGAGATGCTTTTCTAGATGCGCAAAATGACCCAAGAAAATAAGTCTAGTTTTTAGACCAAAAATATCAAATTTAAGTGATTTTTTGCATAAAACAAGCAAAAAAATCTGCCAATGGGGTGAGCAAATTTTTATTGAATTTAGTGTTTAAGAAAAAATTTCACGATTTTTTTGCTTAACCCATTGGCAGATTTTTTTGCTTGTTTAATGCACAAAATCACTTAAATTAGATATTTTTGGTCTAAAAACTAGACTTATTTTCTTGGGTCGTTTTGCTCATCAAGAAAAAGCATTTTAATTTAAGAATATTTAGATATTTTTACTGAAAACAAGACAAAAAATACTAAGAATTTGTTTTCTTGAAAATCATTTTTTGCAGTGTAGCTATTCGATCAGAGAAAACGCATGTAAAAAGCCCCTATAACTCAAACTATATGATACAGATGTAAATAATATCCACATAGTGGTTTTGAAAAAGCAATCCGATTTAATATAAGGAATCTTGCGGTGAGCTTCCAATTTATCCTGTGGGATGTAATTGACCCGCTCTGAATGCACAGTACTCAAGTGATGAACAAAGACAGCAACTGAGGAAATCCACTCTGCATTCACTACCAACCTCCCGAAACCTCCCTCCACTCCCTGACCCCTTCATGACTGAATACAGACACAGCCTGTAAGGACCACACAGCAGGCGCGTACTAGTTCAGTTGAGGTTGTACGTAACAGCCGCTTGTAAATCGCAACTGATGTTATCCGGAGGCCTCTATAAATTTGTCAGTATTTTGCCCCTTAAACCATCGACACCCATGCACCCAAATTAAATGAACTTCAACACTGTAAACAAAATGTTGGTTCAACTTAAAGGGGACATTTCACAAAGACTTTTTTAAGATGCCAAATAGATCTTTGGTGTCCCCAGAGTACGCATGTGAAGTTTTAGCTCAAAATACCATATAGATAACATGCAAATGAGTTGATTTCTGCACTAAACGGGAGTGCCGTGGTTGGATAGTGCAGATTAAGGGGCAGTTTTATCCCCTTCTGACATCACCAAGGAATTACCTATTTTTTCAAATTCTTGCGGAGAATGGTTTACCAAAACTAAGTTACTGGGTTGATCTTTTTCACATTTTCTAGGTTAATAAAAGCACTTGGGACCCAATTATAGCACTTAAACATGAAAAAGGTCAGACTTTTATGATATGTCCCCTTTTAAAAAAGTAAGTAACATGGTTGCCTTAAAATTTTGAGTTAATTCAACTTAAAAATATTAGTTAACTGTGTCAACAAATATTTTTAAGTTGAATTTACTCAAAATCTTAAGGCAACCAGGTAACTTTTTAAGTTGAACTAACATTTTGTTTACAGTGTTAATTTTTGTTTAATGTGTTATACACTCACCTAAAGGATTATTAGGAACACCTGTTCAATTTCTCATTAATGTAATGGTGTAGGGGATGTTTTCTTGGCACACTTTAGGCCCCTTAGTGCCAATTTGGCATCTTTTAAATGCCACGGCCTACCTGAGCATTGTTTCTGACCATGTCCATCCCTTTATGACCACCATGTACTCATCCTCTGATAGCTACTTCCAGCAGGATGTCGCAAAGCTCGAATCATTTCAAACTGGTTTCTTGAACATGACAATGAGTTCACTGTACTAAAATGGCCCCCACAGTCACCAGATCTCAACCCAATAGAGCATCTTTGGGATGTGGTGGAACGGGAGCTTTGTGCCCTGGATGTGCATCTCACAAATCTCTATCAACTGCAAGATGCTATCATATCAAAATATGAGCAAACATTTCTAAAGAATGCTTTCAGCACCTTGTTGAATCAATGCCATGTAGAATTAAGGCAGTTCTGAAGGCGAAAGGGGGTCAAACACACTATTAGTATGGTGTTCCTAATAATCCTTTAGGTGAGTGTACTTTTGCATGCATGTATATTTTTTGCAAACCTTTTTTTCTTTTTTATCACAGCCTCACATTCATTATCAACATTAAATCAAGTATGCCATCTAACCTTACTGCCGTTAGACGTTTGCTAGGGTGGGTTGATCCTGAGTCAGTTAAAAGTGTTGTTATGAAGTCTTTACATTAAATGCCCAGGTCAGCACTACTGTGCTGCTGATTCTGAAACAGTTGTGCGCTGTGTTAAGTATGTATAAAGGTCAGACAAGAGCTCAGATGCTCCATATGAATGGAAGAACACGCTGGGCGCCTGACGGCAAACAGTTTGTGTCTATAAATTACGTTATCACACTCCTTCTGTTGCAGAGCAAACACATGGACCTGGGAGTGAGATGCACTGTATGAGTTCTGCCAGTGATTATGATGAGTCAATTAAATGCATTCACATGCTGCCTTGAGCTTGTCAAGCAAGATTTCTTTATAAAGGTGAAGCTTTTGTGATGTTTATGTACAGTACTGTGCAAAAGTCTTAGGCCACCATGCCATAATTAGATTTGTTGTTTTTGCAATGTTATAGTGATCAGATATAATTATTTCTCAGCTTCTTTATTAGAATACAACCAGAAAATACAGAAAATGTGTATGTAGTATTAAAACAGTATAAGCCAAAGTGTCAAGTATTTAAGGTAAACTCCCCTTTCAAATCCTAATTCTAATAGAAAGACTTCAGGACTTCAGTCTCCTCAAAAAAGTTCAAGATGTGTTTAGTGCCAATAGAGGTCACACTAAATACTCACCGATGCCTTAAGAAAACATTTAGTTTCGAAAATATTACGTATATATTTCCGGTATTTTCTGTTTGTATGTTAATAAAATAGATTGAAAAATAAATATGGATGGACATAAAAATTTCTAAAACAACAAGTCTGGTGGTGGTGACCTAACCGTGGGTTCACACCAGCCGCGTTTGAGCCATCAAAATCACGTCTACCGCATCTGTAATCACGTCACTATTAGAGCAAGCTCCTGATTGGTTAACGCGGTGCGTTTGTCCGCCAAAGTTCAAATGTTTCAACTCGCGCGTTTGCTGCGGCAACGCTAGACGCGTGAATGAGGCGGAATCGCGCCTACCGTGCCGCGCTAAACGCCTCATTCGCGCCGCGAGACCTCCAGACGCGCGTCAACGCGTCTTCACATTGACTTAACATTGAAATCACTCGCGCTTGACGCCTTTACCGTGGCTGGTCTGAACGCAGCATAACTGTGGGTTCACACCAACCGTGTTTGAGGCGTCAAATTCGTGACTACCGCGTCTAGTTTGCCGCTTGAACATTTTGAGTTTACTCGCTTCATTCGCGTGTGAAATTCTAGTCATCGAGACATTCACGTGGAAATTTGTGTCATGGGAGGGGCTTCTGCGACTCCAGTCACTTTCTGTAATCACGTCACTACTATAGCAAGCTCCTGATTGGTCAACGCGCCGCATTTTTCCGGCAAAGTTAAAAATTTTCAACTCGTGCGTTTACCGCGGCAACGCTAGACGCGTGAATGAGGCGGAATCGCGCCTACCGTGCCGTGCTAAATGCCTCATTCGCGCCACAAGACCTCCAGACGAGCATCAACGCGTCTTCACATCGACTTAACATTGAAATCACTCGCGCTTGACGCCTCTACCGCGGCTGGTCTGAACGCACCATGAGACTTTTGCATAGTACTGTACATTTGTACGTTTTCCAATTTCTCAAAAAACAAATATATGTAAAAATAAATATTGTAAAAAGGGGAACAACACTTAATCTATAAAGTTTAAACAACGCATGACATACTTGTAAGTGGAGCACAAACACTTTAACGCAACACAAACACATTCAGTGTAAATCCTATATTTAACATGATTTTAAAGCAGGTAAGGTGTAGCTGGACACTTACTGTGGCTGGCTCATGGTGTGGTCTGCTGCTAAAGCTGTATGGACTTCCTCTTTCTTGTCTCAGATGGGAGCTCTGGTTGTGCTAGACAGAGGCGATTTCACTCATACCAAACCTGTGGATAAAATGAAAACACTCTATATTAAAATCACAAAAAGTTTTACAACTATTCTGTAAAAAATGTATAATACACAGCAGTGGCGGCTGGTGACTTCTTTTTTGAGGGTGGCCGATGCGAAGCTCGTCACAACATGTATGTAGCCCGTCATTTGTGTTGCTCGTCATTTCAAAATATCCGGTGCGTCATGTAAACTTGATATCAAAATACGTGCCTGCTGCAGACGCATCTAAAGAGTTTATGATAAAAGTGACGCTCGCGTTTGCCAGATACTCACTTAATGTCATGTGTAATCACAAAAAATTTTCTTCAAGAAAACATTTGCTTAGTATTTTTGTCTTGTTTTCAGTAAAAATATCTAAAAATTCTTAAAATAAGATGCTTTTTCTTGATGAGCAAAATGACCCAAGAAAATAAGTCTAGTTTTTAGACCAAAAATATCAAATTTAAGTGATTTTATGCATAAAACAAGCAAAAAATTTGGCAATGGGATAAGCACATTTTTCTTGAATTTAGTGTTTAAGAAAAATGTTCAAGATTTTTTGCTTACCCCATTAGCAGATTTTTTGGCTTGTTATATCTTTGACCATTTTAAAAAAGGTTTTCCTTACAGTGTAAATCATATTCTTGAAGTTATTGTCAGTGTTTGAAATTCCTACATATGCATGTGTGAGCTGAGTGTACTGTGCTTCATTCACATTTAGTAATAACCCTGAGTCAAGTTATAAAGGGAAAAAAAGGATAATATTGTACAAACAGCATGATTTTCGGCAGGGTAAGCATTACACAAGACTGCCTGCGCTCGCCTTTTTCATGTCAAAGTGCGATGAAGTTGTCAGCCTTGATACGGACAGGCATCAATAAACAGAATGGTCTGTAGCGCCCGTTTACCATCTGCTTCAATCACCGAAGCGTCGTGATGAAAGCTTCGTTTATTGAAGCAGATGTCAGCTCTGTGCTTGACAAACACCGGCATATCAAACTCTGGAGTTTTAGAAGAAGTACAACTGCAGGCTGGGAAATGAGGTGAAACTCACAAATTATATTAAACCAAATAAGACACACCGGACACAGATATGTGAGACAGGGAGTCTCTGGGGCGAGGAAGATGGAAAAATGTGAGGCTTGGTTTACACTGTATGGAAAGTGAAGGATTCTAGCTGTGGTAATGAACAAGAAATAATAGCATAAAAATAAACAACATTAACAAACATCATACATCATGCAGACTTACTTTTTATTTTTAACACATTAAAAATGAATAACACAAATGTAAATAAATAACAAATCAAAATAAATCATGTTTAAATCAAACGTATATTCAATGTAGTCACCCTTTACCTTTACACTGTCAGAAAAAATGATTTTCTTATTTAGTATTTTTGTCCTGTTTTCAATAGAAATGTCTAAAAATTCTTAAATCAAAATGTTTTTTCTTGATGAGCAAAATGACCTAAGAAAATAAGTATAGTTTATAGACAAAAAATATACAATTTAAGTAAATTTAAACTTAAAACTAGCAAAAATATCTGCCAATGGGGTGAGAAAAAAAATCAAAAAAAAAAAAAATTAGTTTTCTTTTTTCTTAAACACTTAATTTAAGCAAAATTTTCTCACCACATTGGCAGATAATTTTGGTTATTTAAGGCACAAATTCACTTAAATTGTATAGTTTTTGTCTAAAAAATATGACTTATTTTCTAAGGTCAATTTGCTCATCAAGAAAATACATCTTAATTTAAGAATTTTATTTCTACTGAAAACAAGACAAAAATACTAAGTAAGAAAATCATTTTTGCAAAAGTTGCATATTAGTACCTCAAAGGTACCAAATGTATACATATCTGTACCTAATAGACTTTTTTAAAGAATACAGCCCCTTGAGACCATTTTTTTTCCGGCAGAAATGTTACTTTTGACATTTTAGCAAGCAGCTTCTTAATGTCTCATCCTGGGATGCTTTTAAAACCAGGTTCATATATCTTATTTCTTCTTTATTCAGTCCAAGTTATTCATTTCTATTTTATCCAACAAAGTTTAGTTTTGTAATGAAAGAAACGCATTTTTGCACAAGCACATTTTTGTCTGCAAAATACATTTTGGACCTTTAGGCAAACATCTTCAGATTTAAAGGTATAAGATCAAAAGAAATAATCTACTCTAAACTTTTGAATGTTGGTGTATAAAATCATATACACTGCAAAAAATGACTTTCTTATTTAGTATTTTTGTCTTGTTTTCAGTAGAAATATCTAAAAATTTAAGTGAATTTGTGCTTAAAACATGCAAAAATATCTGCCAATGGGTTGAGAAAATTTAGCTTAAATTAATCTTATTTTTAGATTTATTTCTCACCCCATTGGCAGATCTATTTGCTTGTTTTAAGCACAAATTCACTTAAATTGTATATTTGTTTTTCTAAAAACTAGACTTATATTCTTAGGTCATTTTGCTTATCAAGAAAAAAACATCTTAATTTAAGAATTTTTAAATATTTCTACTGAAAACAAGACAAAAATACTAAGTAAGAAAGTCTTTTTTTGCAGTGTATTAAGTTTTTAATGAAAGGGAGAGCGGGGCTAGTTGTCACATGCATGGGAATTCTCATAAGAGCTAGCTATAAAGATTAGTTAGATGTGTTTTTTTTTAAATAAATGTTATGGATGGTTGTCATGTGTTTTCCATGTTTAGTGTTTTTTTTTTTAACAATTTCTGTTTGAAAAATTCTGTAATGTAGTAATATGTAATTTTTTATACATATTAGTCCTGCCTAGACTTAGTCTCTAAGTTTTAAATCATGTAATGCAAAAACATTTCAGAACCTTTATTTGTAAAAAGCTATGATCTGAATATAATAAATTATTTTGACTGATTTAAATGATTCTTTACATGAACGCGCATTTGATATGTTGTTGATCACGTGTCCAAAGAGCTATGAAACCATCCCTAATGAAAAGAATGTCAAAGTTTTGTGGATGAGCAGCATGGCCCCGATGCCATCACATTGCAAGTTTGCCACTGAACTTGCTCAAATCGAAAAATGCACGGACAACACAGTCAGGCAAACACACACAAAAAAGACACAGAGTTGATTCTTTAAGAAACATGGCGAAGGAACCATTTCATCTTATTTTGATTCGCTTCTCCACGCGACAGCTGCAACGAGATATCACTGAGGAAAGAAGTCATGGATGTGAGATATTTCCTAATAGATTGCAAGCTAATACGCGTGAAACCAGAAGACGTGTCACGCTTTTCTATTTATTTAACAGGCCTAGAAAAGCCTGTTAAATGATTGAAGTCGATTCTTCATGAAAGCGCCACGAAACACGACGCATCACCATAACAGCTCACGATTTCCATTCAGTCGAGTAAAATAACACGCCACGCACTCGCTAAACAAACCAAAATGGAAATCTGCAGGAAGAAAAAAATATGCAACACACCAACGCTCGTCACCAATGGCTAACCTACCTTTATCGATTTACATCGTTGAAACTTTAATCGTGTCTCCCATGCGCTCCTGGTTACGATAACGTCTCCCTTTTGCCAGTAAAGGGGCTCGATGCGTGAAGGCTTCTTCAACCCTTGGCAGTTGTGCAGTGGCCAAGCATCCGTGTTGCTGCTTGTTTCGCGAATAAGGCGCACGATGAGCGACACCAAACCGTAACGCAAGCATCGTCGCTCACCGAGAGGATTGAAAGAGTCCGCCACTATCCATACAACCACAGAAAGGCATCGTATTTGAGACCGGAGGTGTGCATCTTGTGTGTGTGTGTCGTGTATATACACCGCGCCTGCTCGGTCTACATTGGGCTTCCCTCCTCAAATCACGCCAGGGATTTGATCTCCATCTGATGGACAGCAATAGAGGAGCTGTCCAGGTGCTGAAACGGCGATTCGATTACGCGCTATTGGATGGAACGCTATTCAAATGAAGACAGATCGCCAAAATCTCAAGTGCGCCAAATGTGGTCGTAGTATCATCGACCGAATGTCTAACACCTACAACTCGAGTTGGGTCCGTTATGTCGGAGATGGGAGGGGGGTTGTTTCATTACGTAGAGAAAACGCGTTTCTATTGGTTTGCTGTCTGATAGGGAGATGTTCATCGAGTAAACGCATATATCAAAAAACCTTCCTGCCCACTGAAGTGTGAGTGAGGAGTCTGTACAGTCATATTGGTGTGAGTGTATGTCATTCAGAGAGAGAGAGAGAGAGAGAGAGAGAGAGAGAGAGAGAGAGAGAGAGAGAGAGAGAGAGAGAGAGAGAGAGAGAGAGAGAGAGAGAGAGAGAGAGAGAGAGAGATTTTGTCAAGCACTCTAACATTGAAGAAATTACAATAATCGTGACATCACTACTAAAATACTATCAAAGTGCTATCAATTCACACTAATAAAGCCACTCTACTGCTAGTATACTATCACAGTACTGTCAATTCACACTAATAATGCCACCCTACTACTAGTATACTATCACAGTAGTACTGTCAATTCACACTAATAATGCCCCCCTACTACTAGTATACTATCACAGTACTGTCATTTCACACTAATAATGCCACCCTACTACTAGTATACTATAACAGTACTGTCAATTCACACTAATAATGCCCCCCTACTACTAGTATACTATCACAGTACTGTCATTTCACACTAATAATGCCACCCTACTCCTAGTATACTATCACAGTACTGTCAATTCACACAAATAATGCCACCCTACCCCTAGTATACTATCACAGTACTGTCAATTCACACTAATAATGCCACCCTACTACTAGTATACTACCATAGTACTGTCAATTCACACTAATAATGCCCCCCTACTACTAGTATACTATCACAGTACTGTCATTTCACACTAATAATGCCACCCTACTCCTAGTATACTATCACAGTACTGTCAATTCACACAAATAATGCCACCCTACCCCTAGTATACTATCACAGTACTGTCAATTCACACTAATAATGCCACCCTACTACTAGTATACTACCATAGTACTGTCAATTCACACTAATAATGCCCCCCTACTACTAGTATACTATCACAGTACTGTCAATTCACACTAATAATGCCACCCTACTACTAGTATACTATCACAGTAGTACTGTCAATTCACACTAATAATGCCCCCCTACTACTAGTATACTATCACAGTACTGTCATTTCACACTAATAATGCCACCCTACTACTAGTATACTATAACAGTACTGTCAATTCACACTAATAATGCCCCCCTACTACTAGTATACTATCACAGTACTGTCATTTCACACTAATAATGCCACCCTACTCCTAGTATACTATCACAGTACTGTCAATTCACACAAATAATGCCACCCTACCCCTAGTATACTATCACAGTACTGTCAATTCACACTAATAATGCCACCCTACTACTAGTATACTACCATAGTACTGTCAATTCACACTAATAATGCCCCCCTACTACTAGTATACTATCACATTACTGTCAATTCACACTAATAATGCCACCCTACTACTAGTATACTACCATAGTACTGTCAATTCACACTAATAATGCCACCCTACTACTAGTATACTACCATAGTACTGTCAATTCACACTAATAATGCCCCCCTACTACTAGTATACTATCACAGTACTGTCAATTCACACTAATAATGCCAGTATACTACCACAGTACTGTCAATTCACACTAATAATGCCCCCCTACTACTAGTATACTATCAAAGTACCGTCAATTCACACTAATAATGCCACCCTACTACTAGTATACTACCACAGTACTGTCAATTCACACTAATAATGCCCCCCTACTACTAGTATACTATCACAGTACTGTCAATTCACACTAATAGTGCCACCCTACTACTAGTATACTACCATAGTACTGTCAATTCACACTAATAGTGCCACCCTACTGCTAGTATACTATCACAGTACTGTCAATTCACACAAATAATGCCACCCTACTGCTAGTATACTATCACAGTACTGTCATTTCACACTAATACTGCCACCCTACTACTAGTATACTACCATAGTACTGTCAATTCACACTAATAATGCCCCCCTACTACTAGTATACTATCACAGTACTGTCAATTCACACTAATAATGCCACCCTACTACTAGTATACTACCATAGTAATGTCAATTCACACTAATAGTGCCACCCTACTACTAGTATACTACCATAGTACTGTCAATTCACACTAATAGTGCCACCCTACTACTAGTATACTATCACAGTACTGTCAATTCACACTAATAATGCCACCCTACTACTAGTATACTATCACAGTACTGTCAATTCACACTAATAATGCCACCCTACTACTAGTATACTACCACAGTACTGTCAATTCACACTAATAATGCCCCCTACTACTAGTATACTATCACAGTACTGTCATTTCACACTAATACTGCCACCCTACTACTAGTATACTACCATAGTACTGTCAATTCACACTAATAGTGCCCCCCTACTACTAGTATACTATCACAGTACTGTCAATTCACACTAATAATGCCACCCTACTACTAGTATACTATCACAGTACTGTCAATTCACACTAATAGTGCCACCCTACTACTAGTATACTATCACAGTACTGTCAATTCACACTAATAGTGCCACCCTACTACTAGTAAACTACCATAGTACTGTCAATTCACACTAATAGTGCCACCCTACTACTAGTATACTATCACAGTACTGTCATTTCACACTAATACTGCCACCCTACTACTAGTATACTACCATAGTACTGTCAATTCACACTAATAATGCCACCCTACTACTAGTATACTATCACAGTACTGTCAATTCACACTAATAATGCCACCCTACTACTAGTATACTATCACAGTACTGTCAATTCACACTAATAATGCCACCCTACTACTAGTATACTACCACAGTACTGTCAATTCACACTAATAATGCCCCCTACTACTAGTATACTATCACAGTACTGTCATTTCACACTAATACTGCCACCCTACTACTAGTATACTACCATAGTACTGTCAATTCACACTAATAGTGCCCCCCTACTACTAGTATACTATCACAGTACTGTCAATTCACACTAATAATGCCACCCTACTACTAGTATACTATCACAGTACTGTCAATTCACACTAATAGTGCCACCCTACTACTAGTATACTATCACAGTACTGTCAATTCACACTAATAGTGCCACCCTACTACTAGTAAACTACCATAGTACTGTCAATTCACACTAATAGTGCCACCCTACTACTAGTATACTATCACAGTACTGTCATTTCACACTAATACTGCCACCCTACTACTAGTATACTACCATAGTACTGTCAATTCACACTAATAATGCCCCCCTACTACTAGTATACTATCACAGTACTGTCAATTCACACTAATAATGCCACCCTACTACTAGTATACTACCATAGTACTGTCAATTCACACTAATAGTGCCACCCTACTACTAGTATACTATCACAGTACTGTCAATTCACACTAATAGTGCCACCCTACTACTAGTATACTACCATAGTACTGTCAATTCACACTAATAGTGCCACCCTACTACTAGTATACTATCACAGTACTGTCAATTCATTCTTATAGTGCTGCTAGTCTACTATCATAGTAATGTAATAGTGAAACCATACTACTAGTATACTATCACAGTACTGTAAATTCACATTTATAGTGCCACCCTAATACTAGTATACTATCATAGTAATGTAATTTCACACTAACAGTGCCACCCTACTGCTAGAGTACTATCACAGTACTGTCAATTCACACTAATAGTGCCACCCTACTACTAGTATACTATCATAGTACTATCAATTCATACTAATAGTGCCACCCTACTGCTAGTATACTATCACAGTTTGGGTTACTTGGCACCCAAACCTAAAACCCATCCCATTCTAACGGTTTTTGATGGTTCAACATGACGTCGTCTTGTGTTCCTAATGCGCCCTTTAAGCAAGGAATGTAAACAAGCCGATTAGAGTCTGCAAAGTTCCCACGATTCCTGACATACTTGTGGCGCACACAAAACTTCCCCATTAGCATACCTGAGATACTCGAGACTATAACCAAACCCAGTCGGCCCACACAAACAGAGCAAAGCAGTCTCTGAGAATAGATGATTTCTGGACCACACCTGCTCATAATACTACTTAAAGCAACAGTTATATACACCTCCACACAGTTAAACCTAAAGCCTTACAAACACTTTACATCATTAGACACCAGTTAAACTTGTTTTGAATAAACAATTCAGACTAAAGAAACAAAAATATGGTGTCGTATTGCTTGCAACGACTTTCTACTTCACAGAAAGTTCATTGTTTTATTGTAGGTCCGTGATGCAACACCGGGTATTCCCTTTAAATTAACTCTCGACACCACCGACGCAAGTCTGAGCTAATTGTTTCATTCACAAATGTGGACAAACAGCAATCACAACATTTCTGCGCTCCATAGGATCCACCCACCACACAGTGACACTGAGCGTCAAAGTTATTTGAGGAAGACAAGGTGACTCACCTGTACTGGATTTAATCTGGAAGGTGAGTCTTTCTTAAATTTCCCTGAAACACAGCATGTCAGGATATCGTACAAGTCAGCATTACACAGCGAGTTTGTAAACTGAAGCTTAAAATTTCTAATCCTGTAAACAGGTAAGTCTTAAGACAGACAAGGTATTGCATATAAAGAACTTTTTAGTTTAGATATTGTTTAGGAGACTTCATGAAGTTATCAGTTTCATTAGTAGTATCAAGGTTGTTTTAGAAGTTCAAATAATTTGATTTTGGAAAAACGGAATTGATGTTTCAGTTCATACTGATTTTCATGGAAGAACTTGGTTTGAGCACAATGTGAGACATTGTTGAGATCTCTTTTGAAAATCTAGATGTAGGATTAATAAGTATAACACCTATTTTCTTAAGATATAAAAATCTGAAACGTATGGAGTTAAAGCAAAAGTCTATATGTGAAGAGCTTGGTTCCAAACTGAGATAACTCAGATTTTTCGAAAAAAAAAAAAAAAAAAAATTAAATTGTGCATTCCAATTAATATCAATCAAACTGAACTTTGTTTGTTTTGATTTAAGCCTTCATTAACTTAATAAATACAGCTAAATAGCACAATAAAATACAATTTAAACATGATAACATAATAATAAACATGTTTTAAGAATTTGTTAAAATTTTAATCTAGTTTTGGAACCAAACTCTTTATATGCTCTTCATCTTTTATCGGCCAAGCATCTCAGATTACAAAAGATCCTAAATATTGTCATATTTTTATACTGTAAAAATTAATTTACATGTGCGCATTTGGCCAATGCTTTTATCCAAAGTGACTTTCAGTATTCATTTTTTAACAGTATTGTGTTCCCTGGGTTCAAACCCATAATCTTTTGCACTGCGAACGCAAAGCTCTGAGTTATACACTGAACCATATGCTGTCTGAACTTAAAATCATTATTGAAGGCAAATAATTTAACTGAATTTTTACTGTAGTAATAAGTTTTGAAGTACTGTATGATCATATTTTTTTTATTTTAAAATGAATTCTCAGGTGATCACCGTTGACTGTTCTTAGTTATAATTGAGATAGACGACAACATTGATTCAATCAGTCACATGATGGCAGGTAATAAAAACCATGCAAACATATACAATAATAGAAAAAATAAAGTAAAAAGCTTAAAGGGATAGTTCACCCTAAAATGATTTACTCATCCTCATGTTGTTCTAAACCTGTATGAATTTCTTTTTTCTGATGAACACAAAAGAAGATATTTTGAGAAATGATGGTAAACACACAGCAGATAGTGACCATTGACTTCCATAGTAGGAACAAAATGTTTTGGAAGTATTGTGATAAATGATGAAGAAAATATTTTGATAAATGATGGTAAGCACACAGTTGAAGGTACACATTCAATTCCACCATATTTTTTATTCCTACTATGGAAGTCCATGGTCACTATCTGCTGTGTGTTTAATATCTTATTTTATGTTCATCAGAAAAAAGACATTCATACAGGTTTAGAACCACACGAGGATGAGAAAATGACAGAATTTTCATTTTAAGGTGAACTATCCCTTTAACATCATATACAACACATTTCTATGAATGAAAATAATAATGAAAAATGACAAACTAGATAAATAATGCATTTTCTGTCTATAATAATTGATTTTTTTATTTATTTTAAAGAACATGGGAAACCTTGCTCAGTGTCCGAAGCCAACTATTGTATGAATGGAGGAACATGCTTTAAAATACCATCGGTGACTACACCCACGTGTGTGTAAGTGTTTGCATGTACAGAATGTTCTCTTACAACACAACACACATCACAATGATGCCTATATAGAATATGTTTGTATAAAACAGGGTTTTTTCTACAGCTTTTGAAAATGTATGAAAGTTATTGCATTAGATGGGAAAATATCTACCAAGTGGCATCTGCAAATGATCAAGGCTTACTTCACTTTTCTTAAGCATTTTTGCGATTCATTACATTAACTGTGTTTCAATTAAATTCTGCCAAAGAGAAAGTACACTGTACAGAAAAACTGTTGTTTTACATAGCTGTGTACATAGGGAGTAAGAAAGAGAGTAACAAAATAATTTAAAGGAAATATCAGTTAATGTGAAGAGTCACATTGTGGGAATTATGAAAATGTGCTTTTACCATTTTCACCCTTAATTTTTACTGTAACTTGTTTTTTTTTTACTTACAAAAGTATGTGTCGTCTTGTTGAATATGAATGACAGATTTTGTCCATCAAATAGATGAAAATACATCCCTTTGACCTTTAAAGAAACAAAATGATGTTAAATCAACATATATGTTTTTTGTTACTTTAAAGGCGTTCTAAGCGAATCTGCCAGACGTCACTTTTTGTTGATGTTTGAACTGTTTTCAAACAAACGGAGCGTAGCTAACTCCTCCCCCTCCCTTCCGTGCTTTCATAAACGCGTCCAACCCCCAGCCCCAAATCCTTCTTGTCGTTTATTGGCTGGAACACTTTGTTTTGTTTCGTGGTGCTAGGTTTGACCACTGTGTTTATATTGAAGTTTGTAGAGCCTGGATTGTCTACAGAGATCGCGTTTTTTTACAGTTTGATCAGCGGACAGGCAGCAAGCAGATAGTGATTAAATGTTTGCTGTATGTAACAAAAAAAATGTTATGGTCTAAAGCGCGTGAATTCGCTTAGAGCACCGTTAACTTTACAAATTAAGTTAAAGTTTGTTTTTACAAGTTATGTCAACTTATCACAAGTCAAAACTTAAAATAACAGGTTGAATTGACTTGCAAAACAAAGTTGTTTTAACTTCATGTTGCATTTTTTACAATGTGCATTTTACATTATTTTACAGTAAAATAAAATGTCTTGTTAAATCAAATATAGTTTTAAACCGTAGTGTATATTTAAAGATTATGTACAGGTAACACATACACTGTAAAAAAAATGCATGAAGTTAAAAAAAACTTGGTTTTGCAAGTCAGTTATTACTATTTTAAGTACCTACTGTGATTAGTTGACATAACTTATAAAAACAAGTTGAAATTGTTTAACCAAATTAATTAAAAAGTTAAAGTAGCATAAAAACATAGGTTGATTTGACGTCATTTTTTACAATGTAGGTTTTACTGTAGCATTTTTACATTATATTTTTTAGTAATCCACATTTTTACAAATGTCTTAATGCTTTATTAAAATTGTTTTTTAGTTAAAAACCAAATTGATCTTGAATGAAATAAGTAAGGAATAATTGACGACAGGCCATTGAATTATTTGAAAATAAAGCACACCCAAGGTGGTAATGTGACACGATGCAAAGTGTGCATTATTTTCAAATAATTCAATGGCCCGTCATCAATTATTCCTCTTATAACCATGATTACCACCAAAATTGCTCTGGTGCCTATTTTTAAGACATAGATGTGCGGTTTACAGAAAAATAATCAACACCCACGAAACATTTCTCAGCCAATCAGAATTAAGCATTCAACAGACCCGTGGTATAACATGAAATAACCTTGCTATGATAAAACCTCTCTTTCTTGTTTACTATATTTTTTCAAACCAAAAACCAAACAGCATTTTCTTTGATATTTCATCTTATTTTAAGTGTCTTAAAGGGATGGTTCACCCAAAAAAACCCTCATGTTGTTCTAAACCTGTATGAATTTCTTTTCAACAAAAGCAGATATTTTGATAAATGATGGTTAAGCACAGTTGATGGTACCCATTGGGTGTGTAATGGTTCATGGTAAAGAATCGAATCGTCCTGTTATCCTCTCATGGTTCGGCACGCACGTGATTCGCGGGTGCACCATGTTTGATTTCACCACGCATTTCTAAGGCTATGTCCACACGAAGCCGGTGCATTCCCTATCGGATCATTTTTTTTCCTTGCTCTAAAAAAATAATTCGTAAACACGAAACCACTGAAACCGACTGAAAGCGGTGCAGTATATATGCCGGACCAGTATGGGGCGCTGTAATTCTGCCACAGATATAGACTATACACGGAGAAGAAGACTTTGAGCATGCGCATAACCAACGTATGGTCCATTATCTCTTGTTGGTCGCTACAATTGCATAGAAGCAATAGATTTTGCTGTAATAAAGCTAGTAGGCTTTAGTAGCTTCTGTAGCACGAACACAATCACGTAGTCCGCCGTTATTGTTGTTGCTGTTACGTGTGACGCTTCCGACGCGTGATGTGATGACGTTTTCGCTTCACAAAATATACGGATTGGCTGTACAGACGAAACCGCAAGGGTGTCGGTTTCAGATTTATCCACTTTAGGACCCGGTTTCAAAAAATAGCGGATTCAGTCTCCCAAAACGCCGGATCCGTGTGGATGAAACGCCAATACGATAACAAATTTATACGTATACAGTGATACGCGTCTCCGTGTGGACAGCCCCTGATATAGTTTGGTGAAAAAACAACGCATAAAACTGCTAAGGTATGCTTCTGAATAAGCTATGTGTGTGTTTACAGGAGAGTACCTGTCCAATCAACTCGTAATACGCAAATCTGTTGCCAACCTCACAGTTCCTCCTCACGTGTTGGTGCTGGCGGGCCGTTTAGCGTGTCAAGCGAAGGAGAAAAGCCGCTAATATAGGTACCGCCAGCTTCATTTAAGTCTACTGCAGCAGCGATGCTCAAGAAAACGTAGACAAAACTGTAAAATTCGCGAGTGGCGTATGCATAAGACAATACATAAAATATGATGAGTCGCTTATTGCGCCGTCATCACCAGGGTGTTGTTGATAGCACGCGATCGCAGGTGAGACAGAAACAGCACACATTGCCTTCTGTGTTTAAATGTTAACAAACTGATCTTCTTGCGAAAAAAATTGAAGATAATGGCATAGAACAGTGGTTCTTCTCAAACTTTTTCAGCGTGCGGACCTTGTGTACGCCGGCCCCCCCCAAATAAAATTTATGACAAAAAATTGTTCTAAAACTCAAATTTTAATTAAACAAAACCTATTGAATGATACAAAGTAGGGCTGTTGGTTAGTAGCCTTATTTTTTTAGTTTTAATTCCACATAATTCATGATAAATTAATTTATTTTATAAAATGTCACAAAACTGGGCCCCCCCTGGCACCATCTCGCGGCCCCCAGTTTGAGAACCACTGGCAGAATATAAAAAGTAACCCAGTGGTCGAAGCTATTTTATGTTCATTTTGAAGTGCACTGTATGTTGGTACATGTATAATAATACAAGTGCTCTTAAGTGAAAATGTTGATTTTGGCAGAGGTTAAAAACTGCTTAGGTTTTTATTTTTTTAAAGAAGCCTGTTCTGACCAAAGTCTTAGGTGTTTGTAACCCAATAAATAATTTTATTTTCTTTAAATTTGATAGTAGCCTTTTTGTCCCCATAAACATACACACACCGAAAAGCGAAACCGTGACCATAGAACCGTGACACGCACCAAACCGAGGGTAATTTGAACCGTTACACCCCTATTGACTTCCATAGTACACTGTAAAAAATCCAACTTTAAAATGTTCATTCAACAAAGAACATTAAGTAACTTGAACAAAGATTTCTTTGTTGAAGGGCGTCAGTTGATTATTTTGTGTTCACTGAATGAAAAGAGCATAATCATTCAGCTAACAAATATTATTTTGTTGACTGGACTTAGATGTAAAAAGGTTTGTCCAATTCGTTCACCCAACTTGCCAAACTGAGTAATCTGAACAAGCAATTTAAAAAAAAACAATGGTCGGAATGGTTCCCAGCATGCATTGCGACATGTTCACTTCTTTGGTTAATATTTACTAAAAAAGATGACTGTTTTAATGTTTGCTGGATTTATTTATATTGTTATGTTGTTAATGTTAGTTATATGTTGTATTTAGAGTAATTTTTTAAGAATTATGTTTGTTCATTGTTACCATGATTGAGAAGTGTGTGTTCAGTGTAGAGGGCAGCACAATGAGTAAGCGCGCATCATTGTTGCCTCACAGCAAAAAGGTCTCTGGTTTAAGTCAGACAAAGACTTTGTTTATGAGACCTTTCTGTGTACACTCCCACAGTCCAAAACATGTAGATTAGTTAAATTTGGATATACTAAATTACTCTTTACCCAACTTAGTCACTAGTTGAGTAAACATAGAAATTTGCTTATTACCTAATCAGTTTAAGTTGGTTCAACTTTTTGGTGTAAATTGACATTACTCAGTAAATTGAGTTAGGTGAACTACATCATCCAAGAGTTGAGTAAACTAAAAAAAGCTGTGCAGCAAGTTGCCTTGAAAATTTTAGTTAAGTCAACTTTTTATTTTTTACAGTGTAGAAAAAAAAACAAATTCAATGAAATTCAGGGAAAGCAATTCAGGAAAAGCATTTATCAAAATAACTTTTGCATCATTTATCACAATACTTCCAAAATATTTGTTTTTCCTACTATGGAAGTCAATGGTTACAATCATCTGTGTGCTTAACATCATTTATTAAAATATCTTCTTCTGTATTAATCAGAAAAAAGAAATTCATACAGGTTTACAACAACATGAGGATGAGTAAATGATGACAGAATTTCCCTTTAAGTGTCCAAATCAACATGTTGGTCACAATCTCATGACAATATGTACACATTTTACGAGGTGGCTAAATTCATATAAATTCGTATGACAAAATTCGTCGTTTTTTAAATGATTACATTCCTGTGATATCAGGTTGGTCCAAATACATTTATTCAGATATATTAATTGTTGACACCTGTGCTGTTTGCTGTCCTGCAGGTGCAGCGCAAACTATGAGGGCAGCAGATGTGAGCAGTTTCAGCTTTTCATTGTCTCTAGGAGCCCCGAGGAGACGGGAATGATCGCAGCTGTAGTTCTCATCGCCTTTCTCATTATAATAGTGCTCTGTGCGGTCATATATTACATCTACAAGTGAGTAACACATGGCTTTCACAATAAAATTAGTTTTATAACATAACAGTTTACCCAAAAAAATGCTTTACATTTTCTTGCCCTCATGCCATTTCTAACCCTTATTGCTTTCTTTTGCAAAACACATAAGGATTTATTTTGAGGAATGTCTGAGCTTATTTGATTTTCAAACAATGCAAGTCATGCCAATCAAAACTTTCCAGCTCTGAAAATAGCATAAAGTCTTCAGATTTTTGGCTCTTTTTGGTTGCTTGAAAATGTGTGCCTTTTTTAGTGCTTAAAAGTGTTTTCTGCATAAAATCTTTGATACACATCTAATCTTTTAGTGAATTTCTTTAAGTAAAACTGACAGTAAAGTAATAAAATTGTAAACATTTGTACTGTCTACAGAATAAAGAGATCTGCCAGAAGCCAGCCGAAACCTGAAGAGTACTTGAGGGTCAATTCAAGAGTGTGATATTTTCTCAGGATGACCGATTCGACTTTCAGGACTCTGAGCATAATGGACTCATTGGGGTTTAAAAGAGGCAGAGGGCTGCGAAATCGCTATGATTGAGAATCCCTTAAGAGTTGAGCATTACCTGGAGGACTTGCACATCATGTAAAAATGTGTGTCGGCTTGCACAGTTCTTTGGTTCAGTAGCTCAAAGTGTCAAACCATCTTTGTTTCTCAGAGCTTATAAACTTTGTAAATAGTTTCATCAAATAAAACTAATTTAAATATGCAACAAAGTGGTTCAGTTTACACAGAAATGAACTTGAGACAAAACAAAACATTTCAAAAACAGCATCCTTCACTGTAAAAAAAATGTGTTGGTTCACTTAAAAAAGAAAGTGTTTGTGCTGCGTTCCAATTTTTTTGAGTTAAATAATATTTTTAAGTTGAATTAACTCAAACTTTTAAGGCAGCACAAACACAAATCTTTATACTCTCTTAAAAATAAAGGGTTCTTTGCAGCAATGCAAATGCCGTAGATTATCTATTTATTTGTTTTCCACTTATTCAGTCAAAGAGCTTTTAGTCTGTAAAACCTTTTACTACATAGAACCCTTTATGCTACAGAAAGGTTCTTTGGATGTTAAAGGTTCTTTATAGAACCATAGAGCAAAAAGCACTGTTTAGGAACCTTTATTTTAAAGAGTGTATAGCAGGAAAGAACAAAGAACCTTTCATGAAAATCTATATGCGTATGTAAATAACATTTTCTTTCAAATTTTCCTCTATTGAGAGTATATATTAGATTGTTTGACATAGAAATATTGCATAGTAAATAACACTGTTTAAGTTTCTAATGTTTCCCACACTTTTCAGAAAACAACTTTAAATGGTGTGAGAACTGTTCAGGTTAAATATGTTTATAAAGGAATAGTTTAGCCCAAAAAATTGAATAAAGTATTTTTGCTTGGTATTTTGTGCTAAAGAATTTCTAGGCCGATCGTAATATGATCTTCATAATACTTCACATCTTATGCTATAGTAAAATATACAGTACTGTGCAAAAGTCTTATGTGAAAAGAAGTGTTGTTTTTGCAATTGTATAGTGATCATATATAATTATTTCTCAGTCTCTTTATTAGAATACATCCAGAAAATACAGAAAATGTGTTAAAAACGAAGTATAAAACTGAAGTTTTTAGGGTAAACTCCCCTTCCACTGAAGTAATAGCAGGCAACTGCAGGATCTCTTAAACCTAAATTAAATTAAATCCTAATTTCTAATTTTATTCAAATGACTTCAGGACTTCAGCCCCCTCAAAAAAGCTCAAGATGTGTTTCATGCCAAGAGAGGTCACACTAAATACTGACCGATGCCTGAAGAAGACATTTAGTTCTGAAAATTGTTTTGTTTTTAATTTTGTGTACATATTTCCTGTATTTTCTGTTTGTGTTTTAAAAAGAGTGAAAAATAAATATAAATGGACATTAAAACTTTGATAAAACAACAAAGCTGGTGATGTCAGCCTAAGACTTTTGCACAGTACTGTATATTTCAAGCCTTTTGATGCTATTATATATATATATTTCAAGTTAATTTATTGATATAATAACACAATTATTAATATTAACGCATTACAATTAGCAATACATACTTTATGAACCATTGATGTCATGAATAGGTTAAATTAGTAATTTTTCACTTAACCACAAATGTGACGTCAAAATGGAGATGGTTGAGATGCATTAAATGAATAAAGGCATGTCACTGTCATACAAACTTAAAGCCCTACTGTGTACTTTATTGAGTTATTTCTTAACAAAAACCCATGTTTTCTTTCAAAAGTATGTGCTCATTCATGTGTAATTACTTCCCACCCACTAATCAAAGTATTCTCGTAAGTGTAGAATCTGCTATTTAAAATGCATACCGTCGAAGCGCTCTCTGGCTGAATCCATGTTGTGCCTCCATCTTTGAAATACATTCGCCGACGAGGGACATTCCTGAAATTCAAGCTCCGCCTTTCGCGCTTTCACTCTACACTCACGCTGGCCGCCAGCTGAAGCCTCCAGAGGTTGCATGTGTAGGCGCTATACGTCATCAAGACAGTCTTATTTCAGAATATTAACAATTATAAAGCTGACAATTATTCTTAGTTAATTGTAAATTGATGTAATATGCGTATGACTTGCGAATGTAATGCTCAGTTAATTTAAATAAACCAGGCTTGATGACGTATGCAGCCTACGACCTGCGTAGCTGAATCCTTCGGATTTTACAACAACCGCACACCGTGATGAACCTGCGATCTAATGCTTTGATTTGAAAGCCTGTTGAAGACATATTCTCGAGGACATTAAAACAAATCGCCAAGGATGCGAAACGGGGATTTTAAACGACAACGTGACAGGAAAAACATCAAGACCAAAGTCACTATTGGAGTTAGTTTTCCAAGATGGGGCTCATGGGACACTGAAGTTGCTACTTTCTATCTTCTCCACAGGTAATTCAGCATATTCGTTTAACGTTACATCTATACAGTCCATGTTGTAAACTTGAAGTTTTATAGTTCCTTGGCTAACTTTAGCATGATTATGCATAACACTTGTTAGTGTAAACATGCATGTGGTTTAATGTGTTCAACAGACACACGCCGTCTCTCCGCCCATTTATGTAATCTGAGGTACTGAGATAAATGTTTTCATCTTTTCTGACCTCTAGCACAAACACACGGTGACAGCGCTATTTTTAGCCTTTCATTGATAAAAGCGTCTGATCTGCGCGTCTTTCGTTTCATTTTACAAGCGTGTGAATGTTGCGCGATCTTTTTTCACCAATATGAGAGAAAACTCTTACATATACACGGACATGTAACGTTTACTTAAAACATAAGCATTGGACTCTGACATACTGTCTGACATAATACTCTGATAAAAGCGTCTGATCTGCGCGTCTTTCGTTTCATTTTACAAGCGTGTGAAAGTTGCGCGATCTTTTTTCACCAATCTGAGAGAAAGCTCTTACATATACACGGACATGTAACGTTTACTTAAAACATAAGCATTGTACTTTGACATAATATTAGTTCGCGTCCATTTAAACCCGTCATGGTTGCTTTTTGTATGTGATTTTAAGCGGACATATCATGACAATCAGACTTTTTTCATGTTAAACATAAATCTGTGTGCATTGATGGATCACAGGCAAAGGACATTGCAAATTGTTCATTTTTTCTCATTGCTTTTGCTTTGTAGCTACTGGAAGCCATGTTAACCTTGGCATGACACGGCCGGGCCACCGTACGAGTTAAAACGCGTTCCGAATGGGGAGGGCTAGAAAGTAATATTCAGTTGCTTGTCATATAGACTTTCACCGCTAGATGGGAGTAGATCTTACACAGTGGAGCTTTAAACTTAAGTTTACATTACAAGTCTTGTAACAAACACGATGTACGTCGACTACAGTCACATAAATTGTTAAAAATTATAAACAAAATTAGAAAATGATAAACAAATGATAAAATACCTACATTAAAAATACTGTACAGTAGCTGTTCAGTAAACTATACTAAAACATATGCTAGATACTATAGTGCTTACGAAAATAAATATTGAAGTACCCTAACCCTGGCTGGGTTATTTATAATTGGACAGAAAACATGCTGGGTTAAAAATGACCCAACGTTGGGTTGTTGCTTTGTAACCATGGGGTATAATAACCCGGCAGATAGATTAAAACAACCCAGATATATAAAGTGAATTTATTACTATAATATACTACAGCATATAGTAAATATTAAAGTATACTACAGTATTTACTACAGTATCAATTTATGACAATTAAAGGAGTAGTCCACTTTATAGATGGGGCCCATTGACTTACCATAGTATTTTTTTTCCTACTATAAAAAGTCAATGGACCCCATCTTTAAAGTGGACTACTCCTTTAATACTACAGCATACTGTAGTACATACCGGTATCAACAAAGTGTAGTAAATACTGCATTACAGTGTTTACTCCAGTATACTATAGTAAATACAAAAGTATACTAGTTTTCATTCTGGAAACCTTTGAAACGCTTTTTTGAGAAGTGGTGAAACAGTCTCCATCTAGTGGTGATTTGTATGTATAGCATATCAGACATATACTGTACAAGAGCATTTGACACAACCATTGCTTAACCCCTACAGACCTGATTTTTTTTAGGTGGTTTAATCAGTGTGCCTTATTTTGATTGGTTGAAGGGGTTAAAACCTTTGTTAGAGAAACTGTGCATACTGCAGAAATAGTAAGACTAGTATGGTAGTATATGCCATGTTGATCAACACAGGACATTTCATTTTTCATTAAGGTTTTCAAAGGACATTTATTATATATTCCACATTTAATATGTGTACAAAATCTATTAAAATGATCACTTGGCACAACAGTGGCACAACAGTGCAATAAAAACCGAGGGGCAGTAACACCGCCGCGTATTAAACATGAGAAGAATGTCCTCACCTGAGCCACAGAAATCTCTCGACATGGCTAATAAGGTAATAAATGGCAGGATGTGTGCAAATGATTGTAACTACCAATCATAAGTGTTTATTTGTCCCTTGCGCTGTCAAATTCCTGGGCGATCTTCAGCGCTGTGGTATTGAGGCCAACTGACTGCATGTTGGTGATGATGGTAACCACCACCCCTTGTGGAAGGCAAGGCTTCCCATTAGCACCCTGTTTGCTTTCTCTGGGCAACACTAGCAAAACGCTACTGGCCCCCACAGCGCCCCCTGTGTGCGAAACGTAATGCCTACGACTGCGGCACTGGCCATATTCTTGCCGCTTCTCCACAACCACCCAGGCCTGGGCGTACATTCCGTCTTTGTCCCAAGACGCTTCGGTTTTATCCACCGGTGCCCACATGGCTTTGGCAGTGCGGGGTTTGAGGAAGCCAGGAAGCAGCCCATCCGTGTTTTTCAGTTCAGCCATTTGATAGCTGTAGAGCAAAACGTTTCCAAAGACCAGAAGGTCACCGACGGTGGACAGAAATCCACCTCCAGCCCATTTGTAAGAATTATCCACGTAGGGGCAATTGACGATGCGACTCTTTTTATTTAGGTGGTAAAATCTGGGGGACAGATGGGGGATGTTATGGCATTTATCTTAAATTGTGATGCTGAAGCAAACACCAGTGTTACTATTTAGAGATAAGGATTTGAAGAAAATACTTAATATTACATTTTGAGCATCACATACCATTTGTCCTAGGCTACAAATATGAATTACACAAATGCTATATGAGCATCTGGATTTTCGTTGACCAATATTGAATTCAGCATCTAGACAGTATGGTGGTCAACATAGTGAAGATATACAAACAAAATATAATTTAATGATGACAAATGAAACATGCACAAAAATGTAGTGCAATTTACCTACAATACACAAAAATGCTCCGAATGTTTATTATTCATTAACCCTCTCTATAGATTTTGAAATAAATGGGCTAAAGAATGCCCAGAATACCAAAACAAGCATCACAAGCAAAAAAAATAGAGTGATCAAATGATTAATCGCAATTAGTTTGTGTTTGCATAATATTTGTGTGTTTATTATTAATTAAATATAATAATTAAATATAATAAATATGTATAAATCCACACATACATGTGTACATTTAAGAAAAAAATTGTTTATGTATATATTTAAAATAAAATAATAATATATAATAATAATAAATGTATACACAATAAGCTTTAAAAACTACACTTTAAAAAACACAAAGGAAGATATTTTGAGCAGCGTTTGTAACCAAACCATTTTTAGACACTATTGACTTCCATAGTAGTATTTTTTCCTATAATGGAAGTCAATGGTGCTTCTGTTTCCTGCTTCATTACAAATATCTTTCTTTGTGTTCAGTAGAACAAAGACATTTCTACAATGTTGAAACAACATGAGGCAACAATTTTCATTTTTGTGTAGTGCTTCCTCACGATTAGTCGCGACTAATTGTTTGCAGAATAAAAGTTTTTTTTTTACATAATATATGTGTGTGTACTGTGTATACTAATTATGTTTATAAAAATACACACACATACATGTATAATTTTAAGATAAAAATATATTTATATAATAAATATTTATATATTATATAGATTAGATTATATATAAACATGTATATACACATGCAAATGTTTCTAAATTATAGTACCTTGAGCGGTTGTAAATGATCGGGTCGTTCTCGTCTGGAATGGTGTTAAGCATCCCCATCTCACGAAACATCTTCATCATGTAGTCGAGGAAGCGTTGACCGGCTGCTCTCTCCACCACGGCGCTGAGCAGAGTAAAGGCATGTGTGGAGTATAGAAATGTAGAACCTGGAGTCAGGAACAACAATTGTTTAAAGCAACTTTAACTGTACATTTTAAAGGTGTAATGTGTTTTTAGAGGCGAGATTGCGAATTAACACCAACATCAATTTCGAAACGCAATGCAAACTGAAACCAGTTTTTTCCGTTTATGGCTACTGTAGAAACATGACGGTCACTTCCATGTATGGAGATAAAAACGTCTCATTGTAAGGTAATAAAAACGATATATTTTATACACCACTGATAATATAGTTATGTATATTATATTGCATTTTTGGCAAGATATCCTTCTAAAATGTACACATTTCACCTTTAAAAGACTTTAACTATGTGTTGTCCCATGTACAGGTATGGTGAAAACATACCAGGTTTAAAAATCAAAGGATCGTCTTTGAATAAATCCAAAGCCTGGATGACATTCTCAAAGTTGTCTTTGAGGTAGTACTCCTTCTGTTCGAACTCTTTTTTCCTCTGCCGTCCTTTAACCTCTTTGCTTTTAGCACCGCTGTCCTTCGCCTGTGGCTTCTCTTTGTTCTCGTCCGAGTTGTTCTCTTCTTTTTTCTCTGGGGGTTTAAGAAGGCGCTTAGCTTTCTCCCGGTCCTCTCTCACTTTCTTGGCATCTTTTTCATAGTGACGGATGCCGCTCAAGTGAGACAAAAGCATTCGAGAAGTTATTGTGACCTGGATTAAGAACAAAACCAGAAACAGACTATGAGTCTTTTCATTAAATTTAAAGAAAAGTTTAGCTAAACATGAGCACATGGGATCCAAACAGGGATGAATTTAGAAGCCACCAAACACTTCCATGTTTTCTCTAGTTAAAGATGAGTAGTTACACGAGTAAGTATGGTGGTACAAAATACAACATTCTCATTTTTTATCGCCTTAAAAAAAATCGCCATGTTTTATTTTGTACCACCATTTGCACTGTACAAAGACTAAGTGCACGCATTGAATAAAGATAGGTATGTATTAATTTTTCTAAGTTGAGGTAAGAACATAGTAAAATATTGAAAAACGGTTGTTTTCCTTTAAAATACAGTTTTAGACGTACTCACATCCTCTCCCTCAAATTGTTTCTCGGGAAATTCAGGGACGTATTTTTGCACAGGGGCTTCAAGATCTATCTTGCCCTCCTCCCAAAGTCGAGCGACAGCTGCCGCGGTGAGAGGTTTACTGATGCTGGCGATTCTCATAACTGTCTGTGGACTACAAGGTACTCTGTTCTCCAGATCTGCATAGCCAACTCCTAAGAGACAACATCAATAGCATTGTGACTGTTATGACCACTAACACAGAAAAGATTTGGTGTATTTGGAGACAGAAAACTGGATGTATACCTTCACACCAAACCGGACTTCCATCCACTGAAACGCCAATAACTATGCCGGGAGCTCCAACTTCATCCTGAAAAATGGTATGTGTGTGTAAATCTACATTTACATTGGTTTATGTAGCAAATGCTTTTATCCAAGGTGACTTGGATGTTTTTAGTACCTGTAGGTCATTCTGCACTATAAGGACACATGAAGAATAAAGCAGTGGGTATAGGTAGTATTTAAAAAGTATTGTATTCACTGTAATAATCAGTAACCAAACTAGTTGGGGTCCATTTAAAATATTACGTAAATGCAAAATATGATTGGTACTAAAATATGGACTTTATTTTAATTTCTTAAAAGTTACAAATTAGATATTCGGACTACATATAGATGTTTGTGTGATATTTACGTTATTACAATTTAAATTATTAATTACAATTTAAAATATGAATAACTTAATATTAAAATAAATTAATTTTATATGGCTGTATGACATTAAAGCTTGCTAAAAATGTGACATACAAATACAATATGTGATTTAAAAATAAAGTTTTTAATATATAAATTAAAATTACTATTCTATAATATAAAAATTATATTATATAATAATATTTTTTTTTAAATAATTTAACCGACATGTTTCACATTTTTTCTGGGTAAAAGAAAGCATCACTCGTCTCGCTAGTCTCTCTGCTATCTGCAGACAACCTAAAACTCTATATTTAACTTTTTAGGTATTAAATATTAAATATTAAGCATTAAACGAAAAACCTTTTTGCAATATGCGTATGCGAAATTTTAAATAACGGCGATATACCGCGTTCCGCGTGTGCGCGGATCGAGATATATCGTCGTTGGCGTATTATGCGTAATGGTAAAAACACAAACATTAAAGTATTTTCAAAATGAACCCTTTAAAAAATATCATACATTTAATAAACGAAATAATTTACATATATTACGGTATAATCAACTTAATTTTTACATTTACATTTTATTTAATATGCTGACCTGTCAATTATTAACTTAAACTAAGATATAAATGAGTTATTATCCATCTTATTAAATATGAGAGTTTGAGAGCATTATCTGATTAAATGAAACTAAGATAAAAATGAATAGAAAAAATTATAAACCTTGATGTGATACCTGTACCTTTATCCGGCGTACGAGGTCTCTGCTGACCTCTATAGCAGCTGTGTACTTTGAGTCCGCCTGAGCTCTATGCGTTTTCTGCACAACACATTCACAGCGTTCAGACACAAAATCCCCATACTTCAACCCCAGAGCCAAAACAAAACCTGTTCCGATGCCCAGGATCCATAAGGACCGCTTGTTGTTAGAAGATAAGGGAGATCTCCTCTGTGTTGAAATGAATCTTCTCATCAGCTGATCTCTGTACTTATTTCTGTTTGTCAACAAAGAACCTAAGCGATCGGATTTTTCTGCACGGTATGTACATTGTGTGCATTTCAAGCCCCGTGATAAACACAACAAACGATACATGGTTGTTTTACAACGAATAATAATACTAATAGGTTAAAAAGGTTTAAAAAAGAGCGTAAAAGCAGTTTGAAGGCAATTGCAAGAGCTATAAACAGATGTCAGCTGGACTCTTTCACAGAATAAAAGCCAATCCGTGACGTTTCATTTAAAATAAAAAAATGATATAAAAAGACTTCTACAAATACGAATGAATAAATAAGTAATTATGTTTTCAGAATTTAATTTATATTTTGTGTTTCAGCATGAGAAAGTCGGTTTTGGTCAAATTTATTTTATGAAAGACTTTTATTATGAAGAATTCAGACATAAAGACTGGCTTGTTCCACTTCATGCGGCGCCGGAAGAACCGACAGGCGGATGACGTCAAAGTTCCGCGAGAGCAAGTTGAAAGCAGGATCTCCGTATGATTTCTGAATTGCTCTCGCGGTACATTGACGTCTTCCGCCTGACAGTTCTTGCTGCGCCGCTTAAAACGTTGGTCCGCCATATTGGGAAGGGCAAGGCTCGGAATAACGCATACAAGTGAACTGGAAGCCGGAGTTTTTGTGTTTAAAGTGCACATTAATGAATAACTATTACATTTCACACCAAACCTCACAAACTGAGGTTTACAAAAAATGTTTCATATCCACTTACCTGATCGTTAGACGTAAAAAAGCATCAATTGTCATGAGGATTTAAATGAGACGTCTCCAAAAATCATCAAACAAGAAAAATAAGCCAAATTAATCAGGATACTTAAAGAAATGCTGGTTTCATTTAGCATGGTTTGGTCAAATATGCACATTTCTCGATTAATTTATACCAGTGGTAGCTATATTGTTTTTATTTTACCAAACCATGGGTTAAAACAACATAGCATTTTCTATAGGTTTCTCTGTAAGTGGATGCACATTTGTGTTCAGGCAGAAAAGGATATGTAAAGGTCACAGTATTTAAATGCATTTCACCAAACCGTGTTAATGGTCATGGTCACTATTTGACAGGTTTAACTTGCTTTCGTTTTTTTTTACAATGAATGAAGTATTATTGTTTGTCAAATGCATTTGTGAGTCGTTACAGGTTAAACCTAAGTGCATGTGGGTACGCTCAAATGTAAATACATGGTCAATTTCCACATGATCCTGCATTTAGCATAACAAAAATAAAAGCATACGTCAATACACAGATAAGACATCATGTTTAACCTTGCATGTAGTACTAGCACTATTGCCAACAGTACCAATATTGCATCAATATTGCATTTTGTAATTAAATGGTGTAATATTCTGAATACAGTACAGGTTGTTGACATGAAATGTGTGACATGCTGTACTTGTATATTATAAATTGTTATACCGCATTATGAGCTCTTGACATCTGAAATGCTAAGAAAAATAGATACATTTTTTTACTTATTTACTGTGTGTCTGCTTGTACAGCCATACTCCAAAGACTTCTCCGTGTTTTGGCCTTCCCTTCCTATAGTAAATATAATAGGGATATGATCAAGCAAACCCATGACATTCTTCCAGAGCAGCTCAATGCCAACAGAAGCAAATATTTAAATGCAATACAGGAAGCAGATGGACAGATTATAATGTTGTTAGGCAACATCCTCTCTGTTTTTGGCAACATCAGTGGGGAAGATACAAAGCCTCTGTAGTGAATGTTAAGAATGAAGCTTCAAGTAAAAAAAAAAAAGGAAAACACCAGGCTTTAGAAAATGTCAAATGGAGTGGTTTTATTTATATTTTACCTTTGTACATTTTATATGACATACATTAATACACCTACATTTAAAAATGACTAAAATGAACAAGGCACAACCAAAAAAATATGATTTCATCATATTTTTCCCAAGTTCAAAATGAAGACATTTTGAACCACTTGGGTTTCACCACGATTGAATAGAAAACCCAATAACGCATTTGCGAATAATGTTGCCTGACATTTAGGGGAGGAAAAAAAGACAAAAATAAATAAAAGTTGATGTGTAAATAAATCCCAGGGCAGGGCTAAATATTGGCACGAACCAAAAATCCAAATTGTAAATGAATCGAATCTATAAGCTACAAACTGTTAGACGTCTGCCTTTACAGTAGCACCAGTACACACAGGACAACCTAATCCCATGTACACTAAAGAAAACCTTTAGATGAACTTGGCTTTAGACTCGAATGTCCACTACAACAGCAATGTTCATATTGAATTAAGTGCAATCATTGCTAACCTTTTGTCTGTGCACAACCAGAATAAAATAAACGCGTACCACATTATTACCTTAAAACATAAAACACATGGAAAACTAAAGCTTTCGTAACAATTGGCACGTCCATTAATCTGTCATGATGAAAAAAACAACACAAGGATTACAAAATGCAGACATCATCATCGTGCGACCAGGTTGTTCACATGTTATTGAGCTCCAATAGAGTCTGTTCCAACATCTGGTTCATATCAAGATTCTCTTCTTTAGCATGTGAGAGTTTATCTGTTTGAACATCAAGCAAAAAGGCATTCATATCAGTCAAGTCATGCAGCATGTTCATTCAAGACATTAGTTCATAACTACAGTAGCAGTCGTAACGCCACTGACATCCTGTTTGAAGGACATCGTGCAACACTGGTCACTAGTAATGATTGTCACACACTCGATGCATGCTTTAAATGGTTAACCTTGTGAGACATACCTTATATACAAAGTGAATATACATTTATTTATATATAACAGACATGGTTATAGAGTGCGGACTCTTGCATAAAGCAAAACGCTTTGGATTACATCCTGAAAAACTTGGTAGCCGTCTATTACACAAACGCTGCCTTCAAGTCCGAAAGCTGTAATTACGATGATGGGATTCATATTTTTTTGCACTTTAGTTGGACACTGACACTTTGTGTGCCTTTTATTAGTAACTTAAAATTGATTCGGGCTTTTCACTTATTCGGCCAAACACCAAAAATTTGTTTAGCCATTTTCAGCCGAATATGTTTGGTTACGCAAGCTTATCTCGTAAATACGATCATTCAAACGTGAAGGCAGCATGACAAACCTAAGTAACGACCTCTCTCATAGAAGATTCATTTTTTTAATACAATATTTGGTGATAAGACACACGAGTCCAAGTTAGTCTTAATCCTCATTCAAAGCCATTCTTAGCTCATTAGAGAGAAGGCGGTTTCTCTCGAGTTGCTGGTAGAGACGATCTACAGGAACGGCGAGGCAGCAGGTTAAGAAAAGAGAGAAACAAAGAATAGAGTGAAAAGACAGACATCAGAGTAGATCAAGTATGCAGAAAAGTTAGTTAGCATTGGTTGAAACACACACAGTTATTGATAGAGTACAGAAGTCACAGATCTACAGTAGTGGAAGGAGATCGCATTGGATGGTTTTATCAGCATGGCTACGGTTTGTAAGGGTTAATATCAAAGGAGGGGGCAACCCTAACTATTCGACTTTGAACTTGCATACCTCTGAAGAACTTGTAAACAGTAGATTAGGAGTTAACATTGTGGGTTTTGACTGGTCATAACACATACAGTTTCTGAAGTTTAAGCCCTTCGAAAACTAAAAATAAAGGTTTGTGAAACACGCACGCTACTGGACACAAAATCGATCTTAAAATAAATGGTATGCAAATGTCTTAGGCCTTCATAGTCCTATTAGATGTTGATTTTGCAGTGGCATGAAAATCATTTAGTACATAGTTCCTGTATTTTTTGTTTGCATCTTAATAAAGATACTAAATCGTACATATGGAGAGTCATTAAAATTGAGCTCAATTAATCTAGTGCTACCCGCAAGAGTGTGAAATTAAACTACTTATTTTGCTGACTAATTATTCAAGAAATCTCCAATAACCACTTAATACAACTGAAAAGCTTAGATGCAAAACCCTCCAAGTGGGTGATTCTCACAAAATTAGACTTATGGAGGTGTCATGAAACCGTTTGAAAAAAAAGTAAATGCAAAGTAAGAGTATCAAAATAAAAAAACATCTTACAAACATCTCTTCACATACTATTTTGCACATTATTTCAAATGACATCATACAAACTAATTGTGTTGGTTTTTCCACATTTTAGGGGAAATTTTTCATTACCATGATTGGATTTGGGTTCTTTGACATGGAAATATTTATAATTAAAAAATCTAAACAATAAAAAGCTTCACTGCATGTTATACTATAAACATTTACAGCAAAGAAACATGTGGTATTTGGTGATCATTGGTAAATGTAGAGACAATAATAAGGAATACAAATGTGTCCAAGACCAATTTTCTCATCCTCCGCAACAATTTTCAATCATTGTTTAAGCCCTCAAGGAACTAACATTTTCAAAAAAAAAAAAATAGTTGGAAGGGACATTATTGACTGTGACACTCGAGATGGCTAGTACCAGGTAAGCAGATCTTATTTTTTCTCTCCACATAAAAGTTGAAATTTTTATTGTCATAGTACCTAGACAACCTTTTAGTTCTCATTAACAAAACATGAGTTTGTGCATATATTAATGTAATATCATGTTGTGGTAATGATAATTTTTGATAATGATAATCTAAAAAAGTAAATGATTCTATAGAAAATATTTTTTAAATCCTCTAAATATAATGATTATATTATATTCAGACCTTAATCTTATATGTTTAAAAAAAAAATTGGCTTCAAGGGCTTTTTAAAAATTTGATGCTGACACTTTCCAAGTCTGGATTTTGTGAGAATCAACCAAGTGCATCTGAATAAACGCGACGTATAGTCCAGTGCGACTTACATTTTTTCCTCTTCAAAACGCATTTTTGACTGATGTGACTCCAGAGCGACTTATAGTTCGGGAAATACGGTATTCTAAATTGAGATTTATACATAATCCGAAAGCGAAATAAATAAGCTTTCCATTGATGAATGGTTTTGTTAGGATAAGAAAATATTTGGCTGAGATACAAGAGTTGAAAATCTGGAACATAAGTGCAAAATCCAAATATTGAGGAAAAAAGCATTTGAAATCCAAATTAAGTCTCTACCATACAGATTACTTATGAAAAGGTCTGTTTGAGTGCTTTCTACTGGCTTTCTGTGCAATGACATTGTTGACCTATTGGGGGAAATTATAAGCTTTTACATAAACCAAACTTGAATGGGAAATCCCCAAAGAACAGGTAGAAATGCAAAGTTTGTAGAGTTTCTGACCAATTTTGATTGCGATTTTGTTGCATCCTTCGAATGCTGCATAAAGTTTTGATATTTATTTATTTCAATTTACAAAATATCTTTATGGAACATGATCTTAATTATTGATTTTTCTTTTATCCCAAAAATCATTAGTATATTATGTAAGGTATTTTTTGCGTTTTCTACAAATATACCTGTACAACTTACTTAGGGTCACATAAGGAAACATGGGTGGCAACTGCTGCTGCAACACAAGTGATTTTGCATTTACTTAAAATATTCTGCACCTGGTTGAAATAAACCCCTTAACAAAACATTTGTCCTTTCAAAGGCTTTTTAACTTCTTCACTTGTCGCAACTAGGCACTAGACTTGTCGTTCCTTCCTTACGGACCATTTTTATGATGTTTAATCTACATTTTCTAAACTTGTAGCACATAGCAACAAAACTAGTAAAATTTACAAGACCAGAACATCTCTGCTATCAGCGGAAGTTAAAATACACAAGTTAATTCAGGCCAAATTAGACAAACTGTGACTTCTGTATTTTTTATTAGTGAAGTACAAGAAACACAGCAAGCTGTTATTTATATAGTTTGAGGAACAGAAGATACTTACCTACAAGACTACAAGTGACTCAACTACTTCCATGAAACTATTATAATTGTATGGAAATTTGAATGGGAGGAAACACTAAATTTGCCTAATATGTAAATGCATGTGAACCGAAGTAAAGAGCTCTGAAACACCCACAAGAAGACACCAGCTTTGAAAAACTTGAAATATTTACCTCTTCATAAATTAAAGACTGTGCCATTTTGTGTACAAAGTCAAGGCTTGTACACTTCATAAGCTGCAACAAACAACATGGCACAGCATCGAGTGCCTTATTGCTTCAAATTTATGTGTGTGTAAAGCATTAAATGCATTTCTTCCAAGCATTTTTTTTTACGGTTTATTGTTCTTTTACTTTGTGAAGAGGATTTAGCTGCGCTTTATTATAAACCATGGATATCGACCCATCAACATCCAGATCTGGCTCTATCTGGCTTAACAATAAGAAGTCAATGACTTTTAGCAATTCTTCTCCACTTTATTAGAGCCACAAAAGCACACAGAAAAGAAACCAAAAGGACAAAAACAAGAAGGAAAAGATTTACATAGAAAGTTTAATTGAACAAAGCAGAGAGAATTCAAGATTCTGTACAAGAAATGTGAAATAAAACACAATGGAGACAGGGAAGGCAAGAATATGACAGGACATGAGATGCCCGATAAAGCGGAGTGATGTTGTTCAGCCGGGGGGAGGCGTCTTTGAAGTGATGCGAACAATTTATCTGCACAGGGGGGAAGTGGGAAAAAAAAATCAAGTGGTGATGGAAAAGCAAATAGTGGGACAGTTGGGTAATTTACAACCAAACACACTCACAAACAAGAAACCACCGCACACAACAGCCAAAACATTTGCAAGTTTTGCCACGCAAATCTTATCTCAAAACTTATATAGAAGCATACCGGTATATAGAAATGACGTCAAATCACTATACACTCTCCGGAAAAAATTAATTGTCACTGGGACAGTATCCTTTAAAAAGGTCCCTATATGTACCTTTTGAGGTACTGATAAGCACCCTTAGGTACAAATTTGTACTTTTACATAAAGTACCTTTCTGAGAGTGCACTTAATGTATACTTAGTGGCCATAGCTATGGCTGACTTGCCAAACAGTGCATAGTTTCGTCTATAATCACACATTAACATCAAAAGAGATGTTAATAGATCACAAAACATTAAAGTCTGAAGTATAGTCCCGTTTGTACGCGCGCATGAAGGTCAGAGTACAGTGCATATTTATTCATTAGAATAGTACCCGCGGACAGGTACGTCGTTCACCGCCGAATTTTTAAAGGCGTGCATACACTGTATAAAGTGAAAGTTGGATCTACGTAAAATGTAAGCGTTAGCAATTAAAGTAATTTTTAAAGTATTTAAAGGGATAGTTCGGCCAAAAATGATATTAAACCCATGATTTACTCACCCCCAAGCTGTCCGAGTTGCATATGTCCATCGTTTTTCAGACAAACACATTTTCGGATATTTTAGAAAATGTTTTAGATCTTTCAGTTGATTAAATGTAATGTTACGGGGTCCACGACCTTCAAGTCCAAAAAAAAGTGCGTCCATCCTTCACAAATTAAATCCAAACGGCTCCACGATGATAAACAAAGGTCTTCTGAGGGTAATCCGCGCGGTGTTGTTGTAGAAATATCCATATTTAAAACTTTATTAACAATGTAAATAAATACCTTCCGGTAGCGCCGCCATCTTAGACTCCTCTGTATTCAGGAGAGAGTATTAGCGTAGTGTACGCACTTTTCTTAGTGACGTATGACAAATTCGGAGGGTGGGAGCAGCAGCAGAGTAGCCTCCGTAGGCTGCTTAAGCTCTCATCCTGAATGCGGACGCGACTAAGATGGCGGCTCTACCGGAAGGTATTTATTTTCGTTAATAAAGTTTTAAATATGGATATTTCTACAACAACACCGCGCGGATTACCCTCAGAAGACCTTTGTTTATCATCCTGGAGCCGTTTGGATTTAATTTGTGAAGGATGGACGCACTTTTTTTGGACTTGAAGGTCGTGGACCCCGTAACATTACATTTAATCAACTGAAAGCTCCAAAACATTTTCTAAAATATCCAAAAACGTGTTTGTCTGAAAAACAATGGACATAAGCAACTCGGACAGCTTGGGGGTGAGTAAATCATGGGTTTAATATCATTTTTGGCCGAACTATCCCTATAACTAAAAGTAAAAAGTATTTAGAAAAAAAAACTTAAATTGGTAACACCTAATGTAAGCTTTAACTTTCTTTAATTTGTACTTCGTATGCATATAGGAGTATGTAGGCTAGGAGAGGCATTACAATTTGTCGCAACGCGAATGCGTGAAACATCCGTTTATGCGCAAGTCAAACTATGCTTTGCAAGGCTATGCGCGCGACTATTTTGGTACGCTAACTTACACGTAAATAAACTAACTATACTCCAAGCTTAAATGACAAGCTGTGGGCTTGTCTTCTGTGCACAAGGCGCTCTTCTACGCATCATATGAAATAAAGTCTTGAAACAACAGAGAGACAACATAGAAAAGCTATTCTTTACATGCACAGGGGTTAAGATTTCAGTGATGCAAATAGGGCTGGGCAACAAATAATTTGCAATATAATAGAAATGGTTCTGTTGCGGATGTGATTTTAACCAACATTGCAACCAATACTGCGATTATTTTAATTTGCATTGTATTTGGGGATGGAAAAAAACCAGTTCCTTCAAACCATTATCTTTAAAGAATCCAAAAACTTATTCGATTCACTCATATCATGCAAACATGCCCCCAACATGGTATTTATATGATTTTAGTAAAAGTATACGAGCACATATTAAAATGCATTTATTAAAATGCATAGTTAAACAATTACTTTTGTCCATTTACATATAATTTGCAACAACGGGTGCCTACATTATGATTCATATCTTTTAAAATAATTTAGAAGCGAAAAATCATTGTGGCACATTGTAGTCATTTTTGCCCAGCCCTAGTACAGCACGTACTGACCAACCAAATCAACCGAAGATATGAGAGTTAAATTTGTTTCTTCACAACATTAGAAAATTTCTTTACAAATTTTAAAAACTTTACAAGGTTAGAAAGAAACAATGCTCCTATACATCGCTTCTACAAGCCATGGTGCCTCCAGTCTAACACCCAAGGGTGAATTTGCTATACCCAAATGATCTAATCTGAATAACAGTAAAATGAACCATGGTTCTTGTAGAACTACAGCGATAGCAGAGCGTTCAAAACAGAGAAAAAAAGGTGTCACAGCATGCGAATTTAAGCAACAAGACCTAATTCACTAAGGGTGAGAGACAGACAAGGGGATTATGGGTAATGGGGAGGGACACAGGCACGTGCAGAGACCGCAGATGAATTACATTGATGTCATGTCATTGAGAGCGTGGTCAAGCTCCTCACTGATGGCTTTGTACTTGAGTTTCTGGGAATACAACTCATCTATTGGTGGATGGGGATGTGGGAGAGCAAGGTGGATAGGAAGTAGGTGGGAGGGGGAAGAAAGAAATGCAGGAAGGAAGCATCCAATCCAGTGGCAAGACAGGCCCCAATGTACAGAGAGATAGACCGCAAGACAGTGACATGAAGAGAATTGGGAGGGAAAGAGAAAATAAAAGTTATAGAGGAATGAAATGATACATTTAAGAGAAACAACATAATAAACTATAAATTAAAGATACAGAAACAACCAAGACTTGACACTGATGGACTAATAGTTTCAAACACTCCTTTAATTTGCTATTGGATGGCAACAGGTAGGGACGCCCCAAATTGGATGCACCAAATTATATTTTGGACAATTCCATGTGTGGCCACACAAAAAATATACACCCAACCCTCTAAAAGGGAGGTTTGGTTAATGTGAAACCAAACCTGTGTAACTTCCTCGCTTCAGTAGATCACAAGATATTTCTCAGTATGTTAATGTTTCGCATGAGGCAACTATTTTTAGCACACTAAACATATGCATATGTAAATCACTAAATGACAATTGTTTTGGGGTGTAATGTCCCTTTAAGACATCTTGCATGATCACCAACACACAGATACAGTGCGAATGTCCTCTTCTCCATCATCGCAACATTATTTAATGGAAAAGTACTTGTGCTCTTGTAAATCCGAACGAGTGAAAACGTCATTTAACACCACCTCATAAAAACCAAATCAAGTTTAAACATTGTGCAAACCAGACCTCCAGCTCTGGTATCATCTGGCAAAACATTGTTTGGTTGATGTGAATAATGATCGGGCTTTTCCATAAACGTAATTCTGAGACTGAATAGATGAAAGTTAAAAGAAGGCCGTTGCGGAAAAAGGTACGAGGAATGGGACAGTAAAGAAATAAGATTAAAAGCATAAGCAATGTTCTCCCCGGATGTTTCACTAGCATGTCTATGAACGATGTCATGAAATAATAACAAGGTCAGAAATGAAATCGAAATGTACGACTAAGGTGAACCAAATCATACCTTCAAGGTCGTCAATGGACTTCTCAAGCTTGGCGACTGATCTTTCAGCGAACTCGGCACGGGTCTCAGCCTACAGGAAGGAAATCATCATTTGAATATTTCTAGCAAACCTTGTAACATTAAAACACACATGCAAAGACACACACAAGCTCCTGCACTATAATGGAAAAGCATCTGAACATGATCGTATGCAATAGGAGAAATTTATTTAATAGATTTTTCTATACTATTTATACCAAGGTAGATATATTTGTGGCAAAGCTTTACATTTTTAACTGATGTGGGCCACAAGAAAGGAAATTATATTAACTATTAAAACAGCTTTAAATCTTGCTAACCTCGTCACAATTTTGAGCTAGATTAATTCATCTTAAGTTTTAAGATGCCAAATTAGGAACGCATAACGATTAATCGCGATTAATCTATAGTTGAATAAAAGTTTTTGTTTACATCATATATGTGAACTGTGTATAATAACATTGTATAAATAAATACACATGCATGTATACATTTAAGAAATGTTTACATGTGTATATACATTTGTTTAGTGCTGGGCAAAGATTAATCGCGATTAATCGCACACAAAATAAAAGTCTGTGCTGTGTGTATTTAATTATGTATATTTAAACACAGACACATTCATACATACATGTATGTGTGTGTATTTATATATACACACAACACAAATCACACACTCATATCTTATGCAAAAAATTACTTATTTTGTATGCGATTAATCATGATTAATCTTTGCCCAGCACTAATACATTTTTCTTTTCTTAAAATTATACATGCATGTGTGAATATTTATTTATACATAATTATTATACACAGTTCAAACACATACATGATGTAAATAAAAACTTGTATTCTGCTATAGATTAATCGTGATTAATCGTTATGCATCACTATGCTAAATGTATCAATTTGTTGGAAATAAGCGTGTTTCTAGTCGAGTTCCTAATAAACAGAATAAAATGAGATAATTTGTTTGTAAAATATGTAAGAGCTTATCAAAATACTGATGAAAACCCACTTTTATTAATAGCAAAATACTACGGTGATACCGTGATAAGAATTTAGTCATAACCACCCAACGCAAAATATAAATACGGCTCAAGTTCTCTGATAAAAATCTGCACATCTCACCTCCTTCAGTTTGTCAGTCAGGACCTTGATCTCCTCTTCATATTTGTCCTCCTTCTGTGAGTACTGTAGGAGTTACATAAAGGACAAACATCAAGACCCAAACCAGCACATCGACGACATGAATCACTTAAAAGAACCAATTCACAATTTTACTCATTTAAGTCTTTGGGAACCCATGAGCGTTACCCACTCATGTTGAGAAGCACACATCATCATCATCTGAATGAAAATTGATGGTTGGTCACCAGCTTAAGTATTTTTATTGCTGGTTTCCAGTGCGAGTTACAGTACTTGTATCCCTTCTAGGCTTTGGAGGCAGCGAGACTTAAAGGGCACATATTATGCAAAACCCACCTTTACAAGGTGTTTGGATATAAATGTGTGTTGGCGTGTGTGAACATCAACCCTCGAGTAAAAAAAAAAAAAATCACTGAAGCAGTCTCAGACATACCATTTTGGTTCTCTTGTTAATGTGATGTCACACAAACAAAGCCTCACCCACAGCCACTGACTGACTGGTTAATTTTACCCAAAAGCTTTTTTAAATGTGTTCGTTAACACGCTGTAGCGCTAATGGGGCTAAATATACTTATATAATATGATTATTATCTCAGACTGTATTCACAAGAATCAGATCTATTTTTAACCAAAAGCATTCACTGTCTGTTGGTAGGGGAGTGATGAGCTTATTTGCATTTAAAGGTACACACATAAAAACAGCTCCCACCTAAGGGCATTTTGGACATGCTATTACAAATTATCTGTGGGGTACTTTGAGGTAAAACAGACTTTACACACATTCCAGGCACACCTGATACTTATTACGTCTTGTAAAAATGGGAACATAATGTGCCCTTTAAGTTTTACCAACCGGATCATGTTTCTAGTTTTGACAGTAAACAACACCTGTTCAGGTAAATTACTAATCAAATAAACTCATGCCGGTCTTAAACCGTATTTTCAGTACAGCATGTGACCTCCGTAACAATTCACCCTCTCTGCAATTAAAGCCAGCTGCTGTATTGATGGTTACTGTTGATGAAATACTGGTTATCCCGGTTTGCTCGGAAGGGGGGTGGACCGTGCGCCTGCAGGCAGCACACCTACCTTCTCAGCCTGGGCTTCCAGGGACTTCAGGTTGTTGGTCACAGTTTTCAACTCTTCCTCAAGCTCAGCGCATTTACTGGTGTTTTACACAAAGAACGCACAGGTGAGGAGGCAGGAGGAGTAGGAACGAGAGGTGGAAAGGCAGAGGAGAAGAGGAGAACCAGAGGCAGGATGGATGAAAGGATGTCGGGGTAACAAGAGATGGGAGAAATAAAAACAAAGACCCAAATATCAATCAGAAAGCAGGAATGAATGGGTGGGGGAGGCCAAAGCCCCCCTTAACATAGCAGGAATGTGTCACAGGGTGTACTCATACTTGACTGAACTGTACTAGAGTGTGATCGCCCACCCTTCCCACTCACACTACACTATGATCCAAAACCCGAGTTTGCTTAGGTCATTTAAAGATGCGATTGGTTTGACAAAACCCCACCTACAAATCAAAGCGCTTAAAGGAATAGTTCACACAAATTAAAATTCTCTCATCTCTTTTACCTTTATGTTGTTACAAACCTGTAATGTATTTATTCTAATGAACACAAGATATTTTAAGGAACGTTTGTATCCAAACCAATCATGAGCCCCATTAACTTCCATAGTACTCTTTTTTCCTACTATGGATGTCAATGGGGTTTATGGTCGATTTGGGTACAAACATTGCTCAAAATATCTTGTGTTTATCAGAACAAAGAAATTTATACAGGTTTGAAACAACATGAAGGCAAGTAAATGAGAGAATTTTCATTTTTGGGTGAACTATGCTAGGGATGGGCACAAATAATCGATTGCTTGAGTACTCAAACGTGGCATTGACGATCGATCACAAAAAAGATGAACGATGGTGTATGTATTTTTTTGTGGGTTTATTTTTTTTGTAACTAGACACAAGATGTGTTATTTTAATGGTTATAGTAAGTTCAGACTTTAATCTTAGATGTGCAAAAAAAAGGGCTTCTTAAAAATTCTGATGCTGGACACCTAAATCTGGATTTTGTGAGAATCATACAATTAATTTCAGCATGATGTGTACGCCCCGCCCCTTTGATCACCCGCTCCAATTATTCGAGTACTCGTTTTTCAGACCTATGGATTAATCGACATGAAAAAAGATATACATGTAAATCCCTAAACTATACCTTTAAGCATATCGCATCCTGGTACGGATCGATCACACTAGCCAAACGAACCATACTTTGGGGGTCAAACATACTCTGGTACGGTACGCACAGTGCGAGTACACCCACAGTGATAAATCAGAGTCGACGAAACCAAAACATGCAAGTGACATTTGGCAATGACATTGTGAGAAGCAAGTTGCAGCATTCCTGCTTGGTTAGAAGGGCATGAAACTCCAAGTATCCAAGGGTTTTAAAGAAACAATTCCCAATCCCCAAAATTAAATCTCTCCCTTTATACCCAGCCTCATGTCATTTCAAGCTCAAACGTTCTCATGTTTTTGCTCCAGGATGGGGAAAATCATCCAGGATTGGAACAACATGAGAAATAAATGGGAAAATGGTTTAATTTTGGGGTGAATTGTTTCTTTATTACGAGAGAGGAAATGGACAAAGCGATGAAGAAACTCAAATAGGGCTGCATAATGATTAATCGCGACTAATCGTTTGCAGAATAAAAGTTTTTGTTTACATTATATAAGTGTTTGTACTGTGTACAATAATTATGTATATATAAATACACACACATGCATTTATATATTTAAGAAATATTTACATGTGTATATACATTTTTATATAAAATTAATATTAGGGATGTACCGATCGATCGGCCGATAATGCTTGCTTTATATATAAATTATATATATAAATATATATTTTCTTAAAGTTATACATAAATGTGTGTGTATTTATATTTACACAGTACACACACTTAAATAATGTAAACAAAAACTTTTATTTTGCAAACGATTAGTCGCGATTAATCGTTATGCAACCCTAAACTCAAATAGACACAATATACCTTTCCAAACATGAAACTTCAATGCAAATTCGTGTTTAAAACACAAGTTGTGCCATTATCTGGCAACCATATACAACTAAACTTTTTTATAATAATGGATGTAAAAAGTTGTTTCACATCTAGTCATGTTTGGAACATGACCCAAAGCAACTTGAAAGGTATACATTTCCATTTTGTGGGCTCCTGGGGTCCGAACCCATAATCTTTTCAATGATTTCTTTCTTCATCGCTCATACAATAAAAAATAAAAATCAAGGCAGCATGGGTGTCAGGAGAAGCGGTGCGGTAAGTTACGGCAGGTACGTGAGATCAGGAAGCATAGGAGGTTATTTGTGTATGCGACCTATTAAGTCATGTGTAGTACCTGCTCTTCTGATGCTCTTAATGACTTATAGCTTTGGTCCACCACTCGTAGCTCTTCTTGTAATTTTCGCAAGCGTCTGTTAGTGAGTACAGGATTGCAAGGCCATTCCAAACACGGCACACAAGTTAACAGTGCATGCAAACAAAAACAGTCAAACAAAAAGGATGTGATGCTGGAATTAGGTATTAGCAATATGGGAGTAAAATGTGTATGGGGTGCACACACACACACACACAAACTTGTATAAAATTATCAGAAAGGCTGGCTATTGCGACTAATTCGATTTAGTTCAATATTGATTTGCTCTGCATTTTAAACCCTACTCCTGACCAATCCCAAATTGGTTATTTCATGTGCATTTGCAATCTGGTTGACTTAATTTGCCTCCAGGTCCACAAAACTGTATTTCCCCACTGTTGTGTTATATTACGGAATGGTGTCTTTAGACCACAACAGCCACATGGCAGGCAAATTATTTTGGGTTATTTTCCATTTCGAGTGCTTTGTTCTTAAATGTCAACAAATACTTTAACTTTTTAGTCAATCAAGGTGCTCGGCCTACAGTTCAGGGCGAAACTACAGATGTGGCAGAAACAAAGAAAAAAAATCTTAGCGCTATTATCTCTGTAACAGAATCTTTAATAATATATTTTTTTAAGTATGCAAACCCAGATATGTTCTGCGTGCGTGTGTGTGCACGCATAATTCATGCACATGCATGTGTGAATGTATGTGTATAGGGATAATAAAGACATGCAATGGGCTTCAAGAACACCCCGTACCCCTCAGACAGCTCAGCACGTTCCTCTGTACGCTCCAGCTCAGCCTCAACGATCACCAGCTTACGGGCCACCTGCACACACAGGCCAGATGGGACAATTACACACAGTTGTAATCACAAACACCCTTAATTACACAAATTGAAAGAAACAAGTATGCTTTGTTCATTTGAAACTACTCCTTATTAAAACATGTCTCTTCAGAAAGTTACGCTTCTGCTCGTTCACACTTCAAGTGTGAAAGGTCACGTGACTCGAGTTGGGCAGGAAGTGTCTTTTTTCCTGTGTGTGCATGTGTGAAACCTGCCTCCTCGTATTTGCGGTCAGCCTCCTCAGCGATGTGTTTGGCCTCTTTAAGCTGGATCTCCTGGATTTCCATCTTCTCCTCATCCTTCATAGCCCTGTTCTCAATGACCTTCATGCCTCTGAAGAGAGAAAACGAGAAGAAATGTGATTGAGATGAAAAACGATCTTCTTTCGACAACATCATCATCATACAGTTATGATCAATGACATTTGCAGATGCAGATCTGCAGTGAACTTTAGACTCGAGTAGATTTAGCAAAGATTTTCAGCTGTTATTCTCTAAACCCCAAGGTTTCCTGTGATGTCAGAATAGTCAGTTGTCAGAAGAGATGAATGGGGAAGGGAAAACTGTGCAATGTGTTAGCACTTAAGATCTAGACCAGGTCTCGGTACAGAGTGGCTCTATGCTGGGACAGAGGGCCTCTGTGTGGGGAAACAAAGGAAGGGAAACGCAGCCTAGCGCCCCTACAAATTGCTGTTTATTCAGGCTCTACGTAAACAGCTCACGTCAGTTGTTTAGGCCAAACACAGCATCGTAGATTCACAGCCACCTCCTGCAAGTGTGCAATCAATGCTTTCCTCAGTAACAACAAAAATTAAGTAATACAAAAGCCAAAACCTAACTAAATCATTTACAAAGCAACTGAAGGCTAACCAAATACTACAACCTTCTCCAATGCCCTTGAGTTTCTCACGTAGGCTGAGGTATTTCAAAAACGTTAAACACTTGCAAAAGTAGCCGAATAGCGATTCCTCCTCCCAAGTAAAAGCAAAAAACATGAACTGCTTTATTTAGTTAAAGGAAAACAACACCTTTTTTTCAATATTTTACTCTGTTCTTACCTCAACTTAGGTGATTAATACATACCATCTTTTTTCAATGCGTGCACTCAATCTTTGCACAGTGCGTTATGAATGTGTTAGCATTTAGCCTAGCCCCATTCATTCCTTAGGATCCAAACAGGGATGAGTTTAGAGGCCACCAAACACTTCCATGTTTTCCCTATTTAAAGACTGTTACATGAGTAGTTACACAAGTAAGTATGGTGGCACAAAATAAAACGTGGTGATTTTTTAAGACTTAGTTAGTGCCAGAGGTTGAAGTGCTGCAAACCAAGTGCTCTTCCGCCATACAATATAGTTCTTCTCAGTCACATTTTATTTTGTACCACCATACTTATTCGTGTAACTACTCATGTAACTTTAAATAGGGAAAACATGGAAGTGTTTGGTGGCTTTTAAACTCATCCCTGTTTGGATCCCAAGGAATGAATGGAGCTAGGCTAAATGCTAACAAATTCACAACACGCTGTGCAAAGATGAAGTGCACGCATTGAAAAAAAGATAGGTATGTATTAAATCATCTAAGTTGAGGTAAAAACTAGGGATGCACCGAATCCAGGATTCGGATTCGGATTCGGCCGAATACTGGGCTTTTTGACGGGGTTCGGGTTCGGCCGAATCCTAGAATTTTTTTCCACCGAACCGAATCCTAGGCTTGCGCTACGCTGCTCGACGTCACGCGGCCGTTGATTACACACATCGGGTGCTGACATGGAGATGAGCTTTTTCTTTCGGTGAGCTTTAGGGGCTGGACACACCAAAACTTTTAAACACGGCTGAAAACGCCTTGAGGACACCAAATGCCAGCTGTTTTTCAGCCGAGCGCTTGGTAGCTGTGATGCTTCAGCTGTGAGCCGGTTGGTTGCTGTGGTAATGTCCCGCCCCTCCTCCATTGTAATTGGACGGCCGTGTGAAACCTGAGATTGACGAGCGGAGCTTCTCACTCAAAGTTAAATATAGTTTTCAGCGCGGAGCTGCTTGCTTATTGGAAAAACGAGCGTGTCGCAACGCATCGCTTTCATTATGCATAGGCTTATGGTAATTGTCAAAATAGTTTTCCAACTTGTCATCCTGGCATAATGTACAGTTAAAATTAAATAAAATGAAAAATACATGCTGTGGACGTTGTATAATTCCTTAATGTGTTTTACTGTGTTAATGGAATAAGGATTCGGTATTCGGTTTCGGATTCGGCCGAATCTTAAACGGTGGATTCGGGATTCGGCCGAACCTAAAAAATCTGGATTCGGTGCATCCCTAGTAAAAACATAGTAAAATATTGAAAAACGGTGGTGTTTTCCTTTAAACGCAGACAATTTTAGGCTACTTTACATGACAATGTAGGAAAATGTGGAAAGTTTGTCCTTTACATTTGAAAAATAAAAAATTACGTGCACAACGACGTCAAAAAAAAATAAATAAATCTGTGGTCCACCAAGACGACTAAATCCGCTGTAAAGTAATCTTTACACATGCAATGTGTTAAGTAATATTTCACCATCTACTGGCGTAGGCTTGAATCTCATGACAAATATTCACGACGAGACATGTGAGAACCAATGACATTGGGCGTTACCGACATGGCCCCCCATCTCTTAATGTACTGCACATGGATACATAACCAAAATATTGTCAAATAAGTAGACATGCGGTGCGTCTGAAATCGCTTTACTCGATACTATACGGTAGACGAAGCACATTAGGCGAGTAGTATGTCCGAATTCATAGTATTCGGAAAACAGTAGGTGATAAGTACCCGGATGACCTACTACTTCCGGCTAGGGCTGTGACGATTAATTGTGCAAATGCGCATTTTCTCCATTAATCAATTTTAACGAATTACGCTGAAATGCCACCACATCCAAAAGCCAGAGGGCGCTCTCGTGCAGAACCGCCATTTGTGCCACAAAAGTAGTACCATTACAAACACTATTCCAGGAATTGTCTAGAGGCATATTAATATCGCTGTTATTCAGATTGTTTAGATATATTTATGATAAGAGAATATTTTGAATGATTTTGTTTGACGAGTGTTTCTTTTTTAAATGCACATTATAAACGACTCCGACTCATAGGGGTGGTTTCCCGGACATGGATTAGCTTAATCCAGGATTAGGCCTTAGTTTAATTAGGAAATATAACTTGTTTTAACAAACATGCCTTACTAAAAACATTACCTGTGTGCATTTTGAGGCAAAACAAAGGGCCCTGATGTATTTTAAGATATGTCAGTGCAAGTTGTTTTCAGTTTGGACAGCTCTTAAAAATGTTTTAGTGTAGGACTAGTCTAATCCCTGTCCGGGAAACCGCCCCATAGTGATTTTAGATTAATAAGGACTTTCTACTGATCACATAGCCATAGTATACGCACAAGCTGTGCATAAAACACAGAATCGGAGCCTTGCGATTTAGAATCAATTTCATATACAGGTATTTTTAATGGGGAAAGCAATGTATCGCCACAATCCTGCTTCCGACAAGATCACAAGTTGTGCATTAGAAGGACACTTTACTATCCCGTGAGCCCCCACCCCGGGAGAGAGGTCACCCAACAAAGAATAAAAGGAAAGGCGTTGTTTTATTCAAAAATGTCCAAAAGCAGCAACGCGCCTCTATTCAAATGCAAATACATTATTAAACAGCTGTCCCTTGTGGGTGGTTAAACTGGGCTTCAGGGCTCCAGACTAACTTTTTCACTAGGAGCACAGTGGCCCCCAACTGAAAATTTTAGGGGCGCAACCAGAAAATTTAGGGACACATACCGTAAATCAACATGCTAAACAAATATTCACATTATTACTAATAAATACTTTGATGATAGATGCAGAAAGTACAGTGTGCTAAATTTTTTAATTCAGTGTCACATCACAAAAAAGGTCAAATTTACTGGTTGCACATGTGCGACTGGTTGTAAAATTCAGTGGCACACTCTCAAATTTTGGTGGCAAAATGCCACTATTTGGTGGCAGTCTGGAGCCCTGGGCTTGTTTTGTCATTTGTCCGAATGCATTTATACGATCCGTATTCATACTATACAGTACCTACTGTTTTAACTGTCGATAAGTAGGTACTTCATCTAATTCAGCACGTTCACAGTATGCAAATGATGGATGTTTGTGCTTTTTGGAGCTGCACCATGTTGACCCCCATATGATTCAACCAATGAGATTCAACCTTAATGTGCAAAATATTTTTAAAAAATCCTCAAACATTTTATCGCTTGGCCCTGGTGAATCCCATAAACGATAATTTTTTAAAATATGTTTGCGTTTAAATTAAGGAAGGAAGTCATATACATCTGGGATGACATGAGGGCAAGTAGATTGAGAGAATTTTCATATTTTGGTAAACTATTCTTTAAGTTTCCCCACTGAGAGCAGATGTTTTTAAATGACTTCTGTATTTTTGTGTGTAAAAATAAAACCGTTGCGAAACATCAACATGAAACTAACAGATTTACAAATTACTCAAAGGCTAGCGTCCATCTGCAATGTGTAGTGTCCAATCAGTGATTCTCTTTCCTATGACACACACATACGCACTCTTTATACGGGGCACCAGATGCATGGTCTAGGAAGTGGTAGCATGTTGTCACTTCAATAACACAACTGTGGAGCTTGCACAAAGTAACTAACCGCAGTTACTGCGAGGGGGAGGAATATCAGTTTAACTTCTTCTGCTTGAGTAAAGCAGGCTTGCTGCATACTTTACAATATTGCACTATGAATCTCATAACACCCCCCTTAAATTCAGGGGTTAAGCAATATCCATTTTGGAAGTATTTGTGCATGACTCACACACAAATTGTTGCAATGCGATACTATGGCATAGATTGCACAACACTGTGCTATATAATATTTAATGATATAATATATGGGTATATTATTAACCTCTCGCTCTCATCTGCAGCCTTCTCAGCCTCCTCCAGCTTCTGCAGAGCTGTGGCCAGACGCTCCTGTGCGCGATCCAACTCCTCCTCAACCAGCTGGATACGTCGGTTCAGGGAAGCTACATCTGCCTCAGCCTTGGAGAACACAGAGGGATCGGAGTCAGACCAAGATCAACATTTGCAACATCATCATTTGTAAAGCATAAAGTCAGGAACACTTGTAGATTTTGATGACAGTATAGTTTCTAAACCCAAGTGCTACTCAATACTCCCATTAAGACTTCTGCTGTACAGTAGTCACACACACCCACACCATATAGCAGCTAATGGCTGCAACGCTAATGGATGAGAAAGTCAGGGCCCTTGGATCATTACCAAGCCACTGGGATAACAAACAGGCTGTGCACGGTCCCAATGGATCTACATAGATTACACTATTAAAGGCCAAACGCATGACCGGAGGAGAACTACAGGCTGTTTGTGGGAAACATGGAGTTTTGCAAATACATGGCACGTTATGAAGCTTATGCATCTATGTAACACATTTTCAGGCCTCCTCACCAAAAGGGGTGTGGCACAAAAACAGGTTGCAGAATCAGAACGAATCAGGGTTTAAGAAAAACTAAAATGGCATTCCTGCAGTTTATGCTCCTATTATAGCCTCTTAAAGGGATAGTTCACCCAAAAATGAAAATTCTGTCATTTTTTTCATCCTCATGTCATTTCTTTCTTTTTTGATGAACACAAAAGATGATATGATGATAAATGATAGTAACCATTGACTTCCATAGTAGGAAAACAAATATTATGGAAGCATTAAGCACACAGTTCACGGTGCCCATTGAATTCCATCGCATTTGTTTTTCCTACTATGGAAGCCAATGTGTACAATCAGCTGTGTGCTCACCATCATACAAAAATATTTTGATAAATGTGTTCATCACTCAAAAGAAATTCATACAACATGGGTGAACATTTTTGGGGTGAAGTACCGCTTTAATAAAGCATTTGCTTCCGCTGTGCAGTTTTAGGTAGTTATGTTAAAATGTTTTACGTTTTATACTTTAAAACGACATCACTCTATTCATTTTAGCAAAGCCAGTTAATAGGACTAACTAATCTACAGAAACCTAGAACCTAGTTACTGTGCAAAATCAATCTTTGCTGCACCACAAAAACAAAACGTTTTTAGCATGCATCCTACTCAAATGCCTTAGGCCTCCAACTAAAGGGAACTAAGTAGGGGCAAAGTGCATCTTATATCAGAGATATGGGTCACTAGAAAGCACAGATGACCATAACACCCCCGCCCCAAGCGTCCCATACATGCTTAACTCACTAAATATGCCTAAAACCGAAAATGAATGCCATGCACACTAAAATACACCCGTGTTTCCTGCAGTGACTATGCAAGTATGAATGCTGCTTTTAGAGAGCAAGGTGAGTCTACTGCGTGTGACAAAGCAGCTTGGCCATATAAGGCAGCATGCTCTCAAATGAAAGAGAAAAAGAGAGAATGAAAGAGAGAGAGAGAGAAAGAGAGAGAGAACCTGAGGCTTCAATACTCCGTCCATTATAATAAAACCACTACAATATAACAAACATGAACAGGTCTGTCCAGCATCTCCGTTGTGGGCTATTAGCTTAAATTTAGCTACGAACTCTGCCCTGAGGAAATTTGCTTATTCCAGCAGTTAAACTTGAATGACACCCGACTCTCCATTTTGAAGACTGGTGCGTAGAGATTCCGTAAACATTTAAAGTTTTAACTATACACGGCTATTTTAACGTCCCGTTTCCGCAATTTCACATACGCACTTTATTTAATCCGCTTATTCGGTCAGAATTTGAAAATAATAAAAGCAGGAGCGATTATTTTTAGACGAGGTTAACCTGCTGCCCAATAGGGCGCAGCGGGGCGGCGGACAAATTCCGCTACGTTAATACCACACATCACATCAAGGTGCGCGCGACCTTACCGGACACGCGACTTGTTACAATAAACGCATTTTCACCGGCCAGACATACAGTGAAGAGGGTTACATTAAAACACACGCGCTCGATAGGCTACTTCGTATCATTCTCACCGATTCTCTTGCTTTCCTTTCTACCGACAACTCCTTCTGCAGTTTCTCCGCTCTCTCTTCTGCACCGTCGGCCTGCTCCTGCAGCAGCTTAATTTTCCGTTTCACCGCCTCCAGCGATGTAGCAGCCATTATTGCGCGATATAACTAAACGAAAGCGTCAAACTGCGTGCGTTTCTGTGAGATGGATGAGGAGCGCAGAGACGCCGCTGCTGCACCGGTGCGTTGTGCGTGTGTGTAGGACGCTTACAGATTACACCGGAAGTAACCATGTTTTCATAGGCGAGCCTCTAACGACGTCATTAACATAAACTAGAGCGTATTTACCTATTTTTATTTTTTAATAATTGAATCAATATCTTATTCGAGATAAACAAAATTTGAGCTTAATATTTTGTATTAAAAACATAAATATTATTTTAGTTAAAAACGTGCTGCTCTAAAGGTTAGAGGTGGGTGTGTTTACGTCGTTCACCTGCTGCGCACCTGAATCTAGTGATCGATTGACTAATAGGCAATAATTGGTGAGGTGATGTCAGGGGTGCTGCTGATGCTGAAACTGAGCTGTTATATTTGGAAAGGTTGTGAGGGGAGGGGGATCGTGTTGCACGGGGAGCAAATTTAAACTGTCCTGTAGTGCCCTCTAAAGACATAAGGAGAGGATGTCTTCGTTTTAAATTTCCCCTAAATAATATTATAAAACATAGTTCATAGTTTAAACATTATTAAACGATTTCTCATCTATTATTGGCTCTTATTGGCTGCGTTTTTACAATATTGAATCAAAACCATACTTTTTTTGTTTAATAAATTGTTATTTATAAAGAAAGGAATAAATAAATATGTTATTTGTTATGGTTGTATGTTATTACATATTGAAATATTTTTATATCATAATAAACCTGAACAGCAGTATAAAATATTAAAATGAACATATTGTAGTTCTCTCATTGTACACGAGGGGGCGCTATAAGAGCTGGTGATTTTTACTTGATGACCACATTATAAAGCTGTATGCTTTGCATTTAATTATGTGCATGCTCTACATACATAAATTACCCCGAAACGCTAATTAAGTTAATAACGCTAGTTAATTATGCTTAATGATCCTTGCAAAATTGAATACTTGACACTCCTGACAATACATGACAACTCATTCGCTTGTTTTCTATAAGGGTTTGACTCTGTAATATTATAGAGCTTAAATGTATATAAACTTGTGAAATTTGTAGGTGAATACTTAATTTAGTTGCAAAAACAATGGATAGTTAAAGTTTAAGAAAGATTTTCATATGATTACTTCAGTCCCTTATGATGGCTACTCAAGGGCAGGGCCCAGAAGGTTGAGCGTCTTAACCATATAAAGCACTAGGCTAAATATAACAGGCTGCCTGCTTACTCTCTTATGTCTTGGAAGGGTTGTCTTGTAATTTAAGTCCTTGCTCAGAATACTGTATTTATTTTTGCATAGCCAAGCTCCATGTTTGGTCAGATGCATGTGGATTGTCCAGATCTCAGATTAAAGATGACCTGACACTGTGCGACGTGTCACTTGTCTGTTAAGTTTGCAAAAACATAAAGCTCATGAGCCTAAAATATGTGACAAGACGTCATACATGACATAACCATATGTCAGCTGTGGCTTTCCATAGGAAGGACACATCCTAAATTAATGTCCTATTTGTTTCTCACAGACAGCAATGAGATTAAATGAAAATAAATACTTTTTTGGGGGGTTTCAGAAAACAATGTGCTCAGATTTGCTGTAATTCCAAAGTTTCCATACATTTTTTTTTCTTATATCAAACTCTTTAAGATCAGTTTATCCGGACTGTGCTACCCAGATCAGTTACTGTTACTGTAAATCAACACGTGTCTATTTGTAGGATTAACATCTGAGACAGATGTCTCATGAGCTTTGAAAGAGCAGAGCAAGACAATTTTCCATTGGCCAGACACACAAAAGCCACAATAATTTTCAAATATTGGGTACATTGGGTAACATGCCAAAAAGTGTCAGACAGAAGATGCGTGACTGCACAGTGCTCGTCATACTTACATCTGCGGCTTTCTTGTCAGCCACCTCCAGTTTCTCCTGGGCATCTTTAAGAGCCTCTGAAAATTTGTCCAGCTCATCCTCAGTGCCCTTCAGTTTCTTCTGCAGTGCTACGAGGTCATCCTCAAGCTGCGTGCGTTTCAGTGATTGATAGACAGCAGTGAAGTGCAGGAAGCAGAGTGCGTGCGTGATGTGCGCGCAGAGGGGCGCGCGAGCACATAGACCGACAGAAGAAGAGAAAGAAAGAGTTAGGGAGATTCACACAGAAACACACCTGAGTGGCGACCTCATCCGCGGTCAGGAGCTTTTCCTCCACACTCTGGTACTCCTCAAGCATTTTATCGCGCTCGTCCTCGGTTACGCGCAACGTCTTTTCCAACTGAATTAGTTCGTCTTCTAACTACACATGCACAAATGACAGTTTTCATAACACATGACGTATCATAATATAAGTACATTATTTTTCCTTAGAAATCAAACATGGTTTTACTGTAGTAAAAGTTTAGTAACAAAGTAATGCTTTTTGATGGATTGATTACCATTTGTATTACCATAGTTGTACTACACATAGCCTATGGTTACACTATATGGTTACTGTGGTGAGAGCAAATAAAATTTGTGGTTATTATAAATTCATTAGAAATAGTTAAACTATGGTTACTGTAGTTTAACTGTAGTTTATTAATTTGTTTATTTAATCAATAAATGGATGGTTTAATGAATGGTCTAACTTGGATTAATCTGAGATGCCTAAACTCTTATGTGAAAGATAAACCCCTCAAAACTGGTAATGGGCATTTACTGAAAAGTTCCTTGGTTGAAAGTATTAAAAAATTGTCAAATTTACTAAAATACTAAAGTCTTAACAGGATGTTTGGTAATAAAAGTAATGCAACTGTAAATATCCCTTCTGAAAAATTAACCATGGTTTTAGTAGCTATAGTAAAAGTAGTACAGTTGTGTAGTTTTTACTACAAACACCACACACTACGGTTACTATAGTAAGACAATGGTACATTTGTGTTAATACAAATGCCATGGTTACTGTAGCATGCTTAATTTTAGGAAGGGATAAACGCATGCAGTTATGATGTCCTATTAGTCAAATGAATAACTTGATAACAAGTTTCAGACTTATACTCCTTATGTTGACGTTATCTTCTTTACTATAAATCCACTCAGGCGAAGTAATAATCCATATAATTAACCGGCGCGCGTGCAACTTTTATAAAGTCCTCAAATAAAGCGCAGACCTGTTTGCTTCTGTCCTCCGCCGCTTTCTTATCGCTCTCGGCCTGCTCAGCTCTGTCCAAGGCATTCTCCTTGTCGAGCTTGAGCATCTGCATCTTCTTCTTGATGGCATCCATGGCTGCTTACTTGATTTTTTCCTTGGGATTACTGCGGAGGGATGAAGGCTGGATGCGCACACGCGTCTGAAGCGAACCGAACTGAGCGAAGGGCTGGAGTGCGAGCGCTCGTTCCTGTGCGCGCTCTCAAATATGTACTTTGACGGGAGGGGTTAGTGAATTCCTCTGGACATTCAATACTTTTTTGGAAACAGCCGGGCTGGTTTGCTTCTCCATGCCCCATGTCTATTTTATGGATCTGGATGGCGATTCGCTGTTGCTAGACATTTGACCGTTTATATGTCTATATAAGGGGTGTGATGGGCCAGGCGAAGTGCTTAAGACTTCAAGGGAAGCAGGATCCGTTCCTAACAACAGCTAGAAGGGCCATCCTGTAAAAACAAACGAAAAAGAAAATTAAAGGTTCCTAAAAGATTCTTGTATGGTTCGTTAAAGGAACATCCACAGAAGCTTTCTGTTTCACAAAATGTTTTTTTGGTAGTGAAAAGGGTTCTTTATTAAAAGGTAAGAAAGACATGGTTCTTATTAAGAACTGTTGACTGAAAGGTTCTTCGTGGAACCAAAAATGGTTCTTCTATGGTATCGCTTTGATGAACACTTTTATATAAAAATGTATTTATGTGATTTCTTACAGGAATGAGTGGGATGGTGAAAAGTTGTTGTTTCAAATCCTGGAACATTCTTTAAACTAAAGGTGCCAAAAATGGGTTCTTTAGAGCAAAGCCATACACTCCAAAAAATAGAGGTACATGATGACACATAAGAACCATTTTTGGCTCTATGGTTCCATAAAGAACCTTTAACATCTAACAAACCTTTCTGTTTGATTTTTTTTAGACTATAAAATGAAATAAATGGTTCTTTATAGGAACCTTTGACTAAATGGTTCTTTGCGCAGCCTAAAAATGCATTGCTGTGAAGCACCTTTATTTTTAGGAGAGTAGAAGAACTACTTTTCATTCCCAAATAAACCTTTCAGTCAGCAGTTCTTAAAATAACCAAATGTTTCTTTTTTTATACAACAGAAAGGTTCTGTTAAAGGCTCTTTATGGAACCATACAGCCCGACAAAGAACCTTCACACAGATTTTTAAGAGTAAAGATGATCTCAAATGTTTATTTGAGCAAGACACTTAACCTCAGATTACTCATGGGCACTGGACCTGATATCGGTGAAGTCATTCGGGATATAAGCAGTCACAAGTTACCAACGTTAACATTTTGAACAACCATCAACCTCACATCACGAGCCAGAAAATCTCCATGAGATTATTTGTATACTCCTGCATACTCCTGCAAGTCAAAGTTTGATTTCTTTGGTTGTAACCCCCCAACTACTCCCTATATTGTCCTTCAGTGTGTCCTATTCCTGTGTGTCCTATTCCTCCACACATGCTCCTCAATGTATTTTTAGTGCTGTCTTAACACCCGAGCACCTGCCCCAGTCTGTACATTTCACATTTCAAGACACATAGCCAAGTGGTTCAACATTACGTGCTAATTTACCAAAATAAACCTGGTCTTAAATAATACTCAGTAGTCCTGCAGGATTCATATACTAAAGTATTTTTTGGTTAAACGACTTTGCTTGCCCAAATAAAATATTGTTTTGACAGACCCAATCGATTTTAACATTGCATAATGAAAGAAAGCAGAAACAGAGCTTTTTCCTCCCTTGAGATGGTTTGTGGGTAAATTTGTGTGGGTCAACATCATGTCTATGCTGTTTTGTTTATTGTATTGATTATAGTATGAAGTCTATTAGTGTGATTTAGACTGACATTATTTGTAGTAGTTTTTTTATTGTAACGTAACGGGAGAAATGTGCTTAATAAACAAAGTTTATGAAATCAGCTTTTCTTTATTTGTACGACATGACGTTGTAAAGTTATGTTTACGCCATCATGTTTCCTGTTATCATTTACACCGCAATGCAAAAGGGTTTCAGTATTACCATTTGTTTTTTACACACCATGTACATGTGAATGAACTGTGGATCTTTCTTCCTAAACAGCTTTTATATGAGTGTGTGGTGACATGCTTAATCCACTGCTGTATCCTGCGAATATAAACAAGCCACTGACCATACGGGTAAATATTTTTAACACAAAATAGCATGAATACCTCAGTGCTCTGCAACTTTACTGCCAGCTAGAAACTCGAGACACAATTCACGTGACATAAAACACCAAGACAAATGAAATTCAGTTCTCGAAATGCTTCAACTTTTCTTAAAGGCATTTACACTGTTAGAAAAATGATAAAATATGTACCCAAGCTGTCACTGGGGCAGTACCCTTTAAAAAGTCCCAATATGTACCATTCCATTAGGTACTACTATGAGCACATCTGAGCTACCAGTATGTACCTCTGTAGTACTAATATGAACTTTTTAGATGAAAAGTTGTACTTTTTAAAAGGGTACAGCCCCAGGGAAAATATTTTATCCAAAGTGACAAAAGTGAGGAAAAACAATAGAGCAATAGATTTGTCTTAACATCATGCTGGTCTTTAAAAAAAAGTAATTTACTGAAGAAAATGTTGTTAAACTTTTGTCTTAAAGGGTTTGAAAATGTGAGCTTATACTTGGCCAGAAGATGTGTCTATATTAACTGTTTTTAAACGGACATTCCACTTTTTTTAAATATGCTCAGTTTCCAGCTCCCCTACAGTTAAACATTTGATTTTTACAGCTTTGGAATCCATTCAGCTGATCTCTGGGTCTGGCGCTAGCACTTTTAGCATAGTTTAGCACAATCCATTGAATCTGATTAGACCATTAGCATTGCCCTAAAAAATAACCGAAGAGTTTCGATATTTTTCCTATTTAAAACTTGACTCTTCTGTAGTTACATCGTGTACGAAGACCTACAGAAAATGAAAAGTTGTGATTTTCTTGGTAGATATGACTAGGAACTATACTCTCAAACTGGCGTAATAATCAAGGACTTTGCTGATGTAACATGCCTGCAGCAGGCGTAGTGATATTACGCATCAGCCGAAAATAGTCCCCTTGGTTACTTTCAATGGCAGGGGACTATTTTCGGGCAGTGCGTAATATTACTACGCCTGCTGAAGCCATGTAACATCAGCAAAGTCCTTGATTATTACGCCAGAATGAGAGTATAGTTCCTAGTCATATCTGCCTAGAAAATCACAACTTTTAATTTTCCGTCGGTCTTAGTACACAATGTAACTTCAGAAGAGTCAAGTTTTAAAAATATTAAAACTCTTTGGCTATTGTTTAGCGTGATGCTATGTCTAATCAGATTCAATGGATTATGCTAAGCTATGCTAAAAGTGGTACCGCCAGACCCGGCGATCAGCTGAATGGATTCCAAAACGGTAAAAATCTAAAGTTTAACTCTAGAGGAGCTGGAAAATTAGCATATTTTCAAAAAAGTGGATTGCCCCTTTAAGCACTGTTTATATGGGTGTCATTTTGGTTTAACCCACAATCCCCCATGAGTACAAATATATACAGTAACAAGCTGGCTAGAGTTATAAATAAAGCATTAGCTGAGAAGCTACTTGGCTGTGAACAGCAGCTTTCTCCAATCCAGCTTAAATTTATTTCATCAAAAATATGCATTAATGAAACGCTCTTGAGGACATGATTATCTTAATATGTTTTTCCACATTTTTTTTAATAAGCATTTAAAGACACACAAGTACCAGGGAGTATCCTCGCAGAGTAAATTGTTTACATTTGGCTTCTCTTTTTTTCTAAACGGCTGAGCGTTTATCATCTTTAGTGATCTTGTATTGTAGTAGACCCTCCCGTTTTATGGCATATGACCATCCATGGTTGGAAAGAGAGGACGTCCCGGTCTGATGTTTATCTGATGTTGGGGACCTTTGGGAAAGGAAATTTGGCAGGGAACTCTGTCTTTTCCCAAAGCCTGAACTAAACACAGCAGAGACAAGTACTTAATCATTTATAAACTTTATAAAAGTAACTACTGTAAATAAAAACATGGTACCAGCAATGTTTTTCTACATACAATAAGAAGTGTATCACATTAAATATTTTTCTTACATTCTTAAAACTAAAGGTTCCTAAAATGTTCTTTGTCAGGCTGAATGGTTTCTATAAAGAACCGTTACCATCTCCTTTCTGCTGCACAAAAGGTTATTTAGTGATAACATGTTACAATATTCTCAATAAAAAAATGGTTCTTTCTTGAACCTTTGACTAAAATATTCTTTGGTGAACCAAAAATTTCACATTTTTATTTTAATTTTTTTTAAAGAGCACAATATTTTTGTCTTCTTTGAGGATCTGCTAAATGCTATCCGGAAGCTTCTTATGGGGGGGGGGGTCACACTTCCCATGTCTTTTGAGGATTATGGAATGAGGCACAGGAAACCAGAGATGGCTGACAAGCACAGACAGAGACATTCTGCATAGATCATCTTCATATACTTTCATATAGAGCTGCAAAAGTTGGAGCAAGTTAATTTGTGATGAAGTGATACGGGTACAGCACATTTTGCTCTATTTATATTTGCATTAATTTATTAGTGGTACCAACATAGCTATTATGGTTAGCAATTGAAACAAACCCATTAACCTATACTCTGTAAATGATGGGTTGATCCAAACCATGGTTGGACAAACCTAACTGCTGGTCTAAATTAACCTACACTGTAAAAAATTATTTCCTGCCTAACATTTTTTTGTTGAATCAACTCAGATTTACAAGTCATGTCAACTTACTATTATTTGTCTTGACTAGAGATGAGTTGTTATAACTTATAAAATGAAGTTGACTTTTTTCAACTATATTTTATACAGCCTAGTCTCACGAAATTTATAGTCACGTAAATTTTTGATTCTTTTTCGTGATAATGTCAGGAATTTCCGCGCTTTTCGTGATCGTATCACAAATTTCTGTTTACATGTCATTGTCATGTATTGGTTACTGTTTTGTCCTATTTTTGTACAATTTTCGCTTCAGTTTAGGGTTAGATTAACATAAAATTACATCCTTACCTAAACCCAACTCTAACCCTAACGCCAGGCGACAATGGTCTAAAAATCAGAAAATATAAAAAAATCAGAAATAAATTGTATAAACCAAACGCAAACATCAAATCGAACCCTAAACGAAGTGACAATGGTTTGAAAATAAGAAAAAGCAGTTGAGAACCAATACGTGGCAATGACACATAAACAGAAATTTGTGATATAATCACAAAAAAAACTCGGAAATTCGTGACATTATCACGAAAAAAGAATAAAAAATGTACGTGACAATATCACGAAATTTCGTGAGACTGGGTAGATTTTATAAGTTGTAGCAACTCATCTCTTGATAAGATAAATAATAGTAAGCTGACATAACCTATAAATCTGAGTTGATTCAACAAAAAAATTTAAGTCAGGAAAGATTTTTTATAGTGTATGCTGGGTTGTTTTAACCCATGGTTGTGTCAGATATAGACATTTAGGCTCCCAGCAATTGGATTTGTTAATATTTTACACAGCTTGACCCTTCAATAACCTGTCTTACATAATTTATAGATAGACAGACAGACAGATAAATAGATCACCCTAGCAAGACCTAAGCAACCAGCCAGAACACTGTACCAACCACATGACAATGCCCTGGTTGCCTTAAAATTTTATGTAAATTCAACTTAAAAATATTAATTAACTCTATAAAAAATGTGATTTATTTTTTTAAGTTGAATTTACTCAAAATTAAAAAAATACCAACGTTTTGTTTTACAGTGCAATGAGACAACTTGCATGTTCTTGATAAAAATATAAAAAATAATTTATTTGGCAAGTTCACTGGGTCATATAATTCTGCAGCAAGTATAAAATTTGTCTTGAGCTCTTAGATTTCATTACATTAGGTTGATAAAAATAGAGGATGAAGTAATAAATTAAGAAAAGGTTGAGATTGAGAGGTGCAGGGTGGCCGAAAGTGTTACCCGAGTGAGTCGAGCAGCTGTTTGTACTGTATATCCTTACAACAAGCTCCTGCCATATGTGTGCTTAGAATTTCATTTAGAAAAAATATAAAAAGTAGTTTCTCGAGAGTTTCCAAACTCTAAACCCGATCCATATACAGTATATATACTTTATAGCTCCACCAAATCTCCCTGGAGAATTCATCCTCTCTGACATGTTTCACCCTCAGATACCATCTGAGAATGTCTGGGACATTGTGGGGTGTATATATAGAAAAAGTGGATGAACCAGTGGAGAATTAGAGAGGGGGGTCAGGGGGAGAAAGTGGTGGAGATGCAACCTGACCTCACTGTAACTTGAGCGCCCCCGAAAAAAAACCTAGCAAAGGGGTGAAGACATGCATACATACGTAAGTTAAGGGAAATGTATACGAGCTTGCTTGCTTCAGTTCATTCATGTCAGTGAATTTAAAGTCCTTGTTCTTATTGCCGGTGGTTTGTACACAACATTTATCTGACATTTATTTTCTGTGAAATACCAAATACCAAATCAGGCATCATGCATTTTGATTCGCCTTACATTCACAATCATGCTCCCTTTTGGATCGTGAACTTAATGGGTTTTCGGATGAAGGGTTTTATGTTTGGACACTTGGTGTCCATTAAAGAGATATGTAGCATTCCTCTGTAGCGAGCTGTTTCAGATGCATGCTTAGAGAGAAATGCCATTGGAGTATTTCTCCTGCATGATCGTCACCCATTGGGGGCAAAGATTAAGTTTCTAGGGGGGGATTCTGTCACTTTTTGGCACTCATCTGAAACCGGGAGCTACCTTTGTACACTGTCAGAAAAAAGATACCAAAGCTGTCACTGGGATGGTACCCTTTATATCATATGTACCAATTAGGTAGAGATATGTAACAAAGCTTTGGGTACCTTTAAGTTTTGAGTTACCGAAAAGCACCCTTTAGGTACAAAGGTGTACATTTTGAAGGGTTACAGGTGACAGCTTTTGTACCTTTTTTCTGGTTACTGCTCTTCATGGACAGTGGCTCTATTAACTCATGTCACACAAATAGCATTTACAAAAATGAATAGTAAAGGTTCTTTCAGACAGAAATGGTTCTTCTATCTATGGCATCATGGCACACTTTATTTTTTAAGAATGTATATGAGGTAATTTCCAAATTTATTAAAGGGATAGTTCACCCAAAAATGAAAATCCTGTCCTCATTTATTTACCCTCATGTTGTTACAAACCTGTTTACATTTCTTTGTTCTGCTGAACACAAAGGAAGATATGTGTAATGAAGCAGGAAACAAAAGCACCATTGACTTACATAGTAAGAAAACAAAACTGCTATGAAAGTCAATGGTGCTTGGTTACAAACATTGCTAAAAATATCTTACTTTGTGTTCAGCAAAACAAAGAAATGTATACAGGTTTGTAACAACATAAGGGTGAGTAAATTACTGAATTTTCATTTTTGGGTGAACTATCTCTTTAACAAAATTTGCATTCATATTGGTGGCCAGGATCAAGGAAAATTGATATGATCAATATATTTTTTTACTTTTATTCTGCATAACTTTTTATGATTGAACCTTGTATTTCTCTTGATTTTGTTTATTAACGAATAAATGAAATATTTCACAGAATTTTCTGCAGTGGATTGTCTTATCCACGAAGGACACACGAGTTACCGAAAATATTTAAGGTCAGGAGCGAGCCTGAGGTCTAAGCTTAACCACCATAAGAGAATCTGCAGTCTGGTCCAAGATGCTGCCAAGAGTCGTTTGTCCGAAAAGAAATGACCCTCAAAATGTCTTTTCTTCTCCTTTTCCACAATAGCTCTGTCACAGTGGTTTACACCAACGCTAACTGTGATGTGACAACAAGACAAAGATTTTGACATAAAACAGCTGTAAAATTTCCAAGTATCCAATCACAAAGATGTTAAACCCTTACGAAAAAGAAGTTTATTCAAGTGTGCTATAAGTATACTTCTTTTAAACTTAAAATAAAAAAGTATACTTTCAGTTTACTTTTTATGTACCTCTCTAAAATGTACTTTAGGTACTTCTCAGAAATATACTTAAATTGTACTAAAGTATACTTGACCTATACTGACCGAAATGTCTAAGTATATTTGGCCTATACTTGTTTACTGACATGTACTTAAAAGTATTAAATGTAAATGGCTAAAAGTAAAAATGCAACAACGAAAGCTACATCAAGAAAGCTGCAAAAAGCCATATGAATAGCCCTGGTGAAAAATAAATATACATTATTGTATTTCAAGTATATTTAACTTTACATGTACCAACTTTGAATATATTGAAAGTATGCTTACAACATATTTGCTTACAATTAAACTTTTAACATATTTCAAAATAATTATAATTTAATATATTTTTAAAAGTATACTTTAAAAAAATATACTTGGAGTTAAAGTTCTGTGCAATTTTTAAAGTATACTAATTTGAACTTATTTTAAAGTTTATTTTAGGTATACTTTATCTGTTAAAATTATCATTATAATAATGCACTGACAGCATATTTATAAAATACATTATTTAGCATCCTTTAGAAACAGTATATTTTAAGTACATTTTGAAAGTATATTTAGTGTACAAATGTATATTATCTTCATGGAGAATCTTTAGTGTTAGTAAACTAGTAGGTTATTAATTTGGTGCTGCAGGTATACTTGCAAGTATTCTTTTACTATACTTTTAGTTAACTAGTGTACTCATACTGAAAGTGTACATGCAAGTGTTCTGTTAGTGTACTCTTAGTAAACTAGTAAGTTACTAATTGTTTGCTGCAGGTATACTTGCAAGTATTCCTTTACTACTTTTAGTAAACTAGTAGTTTACTACTCAACTTTACTTTAAGTGAACTTAACATCATACTATAAATATATATATTGCACTTAAAGTACAATACATTGTTCCTGTGTATAATTTTTTATACTTGACATATACCTTTTAATTGTACTTTCAATTTGAAGCTAAATCTTTCGTATGCTATCAGTGAGCTAATCAAACAAAAATAAAAAAATTATATATATATATATATATATATATATAATGGGACACTACAGTGGGACACTCTAGAAATTGTGAGTAAAAAAAGGAATGGAATAATTTGCAAATCTCATAAATTTATATTTTATTCACA